>NC_045441.1:39278194-39393640 GCF_002776525.5 Piliocolobus tephrosceles
AAAAAAAAAAAAAAAAAAAAAAAAAAAAAAAAAAAAAGAGAATTGAAATCATATCGAGTATCTTTTCCGACTACAATGGACTGAAACTAGAAATCAATGAGAGGTACTTTGGAAATGTACAAATATATGGAATTTAAACAACATGTTCCTGAACACCACATAGGTCAATGAAGAAATTAAGAAAGAAATTTTTAAAAATTCTTATAAATGAAAATAGTAACACAATTTACCAAAACTTTGGAGATACAACAGAAGCAGTATTAAGAGGGAAGATTAGAATAATTAACTCCTACATCAACAAAAGTAGAATGATTTCAAATAAACAACCTAGTGATACATCTCAAGGAACTAAAGAAAAGCAAGAACAAACTAAACCCCAAATTAGTAGAAGGAAAGAAATAATACAGATCAGAGAAGAAATAAATGAAATTGAGACTAAAAGCAAAACAAAAGATCGACACAAAAAGTTGTGGGTTTTTTTTGAAAAAATAAAACCAACAAATAATTAGCTAGAATAACCAAGAAAAAAGAAAAAATCCCCAAATAAATAAAACTAGAAATGAAAAAAGAGCAATTACAACTGATACCACAGAAATATAAAGGATCATTAGAGACTGTTATGAACAATTATTTGCTAATGAATTTAAAAACCTAGAGGAAATGGATAAATGTCTGGTTACATACAACCTGCCAAGATTGAATCAAGAAGAAATAAAGAACTTAAACAGACCAATTATGAGTAATGAGAGAGAATATATAACATAAAGTCTCACATTAAAAAAAAAGTCCAGGAGTGGGGACCCTGACTTCAAACTATATTGTAAGGCTGTAGTAACCAAAACAGCATGGTATTGGTACAAAAACAGACATATAAGCCAATGGAACAGAATAGAAAACTCAGAAATAAAGCTGCATGTACGTTTTTAAAATTATATTTATTTGTAAATTGCATTGCTGATGAATTATATTTTAGGACAGTAGAGTGGCAATTTAAAATAGTTATTTAACAATGGGATGGTTTATGTGATAGGTTTGAGAAAGCTGACTCATGAAACTGTATGCCTATTAATAATGAAGAACACACACATAAAGCACAGACATGGGAATAACCAAGAAACTTGTCATCTAGCTCCTGAATCAGAGATTTCTCCATTATCAATACCAGCAGAAGTCTTGGACCATTAGTATGATATGGGATCTTGGACTGGGACCATCAAGGGGCAAGAAGAGGACAATGACAAATTTATTAAACAGGAAGAGGTGGGGAGGAGAGAGGAAAAGAGACAGAAAACCTTTCCAACTCAAAATGAATATGAAATAAAAGTTTAGAAACTCTTGGGCAAATTTCACAATAGAAAATTCTGATAATCAGCTCAACTTAGTAAAATTAGTTTTGGTGAAATAAAAAGAATAATCTGACAAAGACTTCAACGTGAGTTTTTGGAATTGCTTTGAGTTATAACTGTAGATACACATAATCAAACTATGACTAAAACCAGATAGAAATTATAAATATAATTTTGCATGCAAAAAAGTACTAATTAGACATCCTTAATTGAAAAATGTGGTCACAGGAATGCCTGTGCTAACAAGAGACAGGAGTTCTGAAAACATTTTCTGACTTTTCTACAGCTTCTGACAATTTGCCAAGTTCCACCTGGTGAGGGCAGTCAGAAATAAAGAGAGCAAGGGAGAATATCCTCCTCAAAGACTCCCCTGCCTAATTTTCCTAGAAAAATCTACTAAAAAGAGAATTGGCATGAAACCTTGCCCTTTACTATGAAATTATTCCTGGATGTGAATATTTCGAATTTCTACCATAGCAAACAATTTTCCCGAGTTAGAAATTGTGTCTAATGACAAACAGTCCTTTTTTTGCAAGTGAAAGGCTCTGTAACGTCTAAATAGTGTCCTTCACAATTAAAAACACAGGCTTTGGGGCTGGGTAGACCTGGGTTTGCTTCCAGCTTTGCCTTTTACTCAACATGAGGTTGTGGGCAGTATTTGTGTGCTCTGTATTTCATTATCTGTTAAGTGGGGACATTGACTACCACTTAGCTTGTGGAGACACTCAGGACTAAAGAAGTAATGCATGGGAAGTCTTCTTTTTACAAACTTGCTTTCAGTGTAGGCAGAAACTCTCTTACTCAGGGTCAAGCTGGAATGCCTTGGGCATTGCTACCTGCTTGAGCCTTTTGTGTGACAGGAACTGATGCCAGCATTGTTCATTTACCTCTTTTACTTGCTACTTAATCCAGGCCTGTCAAGGACTCCCTAGGTAGATGCAGCCAAACCCGCCTGAGAAGATGCCAGCTGAATAAAGCCCTCACCATCCCCTTCACTGTTTCCTGTTGTTTGTATTTTGATAATCCCACAAGCTCACTACAAACTTTCACTATTTAAAAAGTGCTCTGTTAAGCAATGAGAAGTCACATGCACCTTAGAGAGCTGATTTTTGAAACCGAGAGTTGGCTATGGGTGCTGGCATTGGCAGTGTAGATGTGGAAGCAGGTACCTGCCCGGGGGGAGCAGGGCTGGTCCATGCACAGTTCTATGAGAAGGGTTTGAGGACTTCTCTGTGACAGGTGCCATCGCATTTTAATTACCACCAAGTTTACTTGGCAATAAAGCCTTTCTTGGCAACATGTGAAAAAAATAATTTTGCAAACTGGAAGGCAGACTGGTGGTTAAATTCCTCTTTGAAAAAGAGACTTTATGGTGCCCAGAGGAAAATGACATTTTAAGCTTGCCACAGGGCTCCATGTTGCACAGAGAAAGACATTTCTCCATGCTACTTTGTGCTCCACAAAGCACTGGGAAATTCAAGGCACATATGAGAACGAAACTTTCGCAGTGGGGAGTCATTTGAGATTACATCCTTGGGCCCGAAGGAAAACCTTGAGATGATCATAGTTTGCACTGATTCCCTTTTCCCAGGCTCCTGTGCTAGTAACATGGACAGGGGTTTGTCCTTCTCCATCTTTCTCTGCCAAGCACTTCTCGGCTGGATTCCGTCTCTCCACGCCACCTGGGGCAGTCTGGACTCCCAGAGTGTGGGAGAGTTTTGTCACTTGCCTTATGCAGATAACATAAATAAAATGTTTTCCAAAGCAGACAGACACTTGGGTAATTCTTTTGGAACACTTAGCTCATGACGTTCCAGTAAATTATTACATCAGTGGAGAAGAATGGTGCAGGGCACGAGGGAAAACTTTAAAAGAAAAGTACAAGAGCGAGTTTAGGCAGATTAGTAAATGGCAGAACAGCCACGGCCAACCAATGGCCACGGGTCACTGTCAATCTGTGGAGGGCTCCACTGTGGAGGGAGAGAAGTGCTCCATGCATACGTCTCCGTCCTGCCATGCATGCTCCTAAGACACTTGGAGTGCTTTGGAGGCCAATAAACCAGGGGGACACCCCAGCTCCTTTAAGAGTAGAGGAGAGAATTGAGTATTGAACTCGATGATCTTTTAAAAATCAGGAATAAACCTACATTATTGCCCTCCAGTCCCCTAATCGATGGCATAGATGTGGGAAAGAGCTTGGCTGAAAGTGCTATGAAGACTTCCTGAGTGTTTTCCTCAGTTTCCCTTGTGTGCTGCAAAGCTAGACTGAATGAGCACCCAGAGAGAGAGAGGGGTGACTCATGTAGGTCAGGAAGCTGGTTTCAGTGGCTCAAGTCACTGGTCTAGGCCCCTATTGTGAGTGAGACTGATGGAGCTACAGGACAGACCAAGGTCAGTCTAACCCCCGCGGGCCTTTCTCACTCACTAGGCTGGGTCAGGCCGTGAAATTAGGGCCCAGTCACTGTGCCTTATTTCATTTTTCCTGGCCCTGCAATGTAGATGGCAACTCCTGAATGATTAAGTAAATTCTTCCTTACACTTTTCTGGTAAGTTTTGTGTTGGGGCTAAAAGTGTATATCTGGGCCATTCCCTTTGAACAGTATCTTAGTGATTTTTACTTTGAGATTAGGTAGAAAACTGATTTTTTGCTTTCTTAATGGAAAGAGACAGGTGCAATAGAAAACACATTTCAGTCTTAAAACCTCTGCAGCGCCTCCTGTGAGTACTGATGGTTGGTTCATACCCATCTGGTGAATGCCACAGGTGGCTTCAGGGGAGCAGGGAGGCTGTGTGGGAGCCGTGTTTCAGCAGTAAAGACCCAGGCCTCGGAGGCAGACACTTGCAGCTCCCCACACACTGGCTGGGGCAACCTAGGGGATGTTGTCTGACCTTTCTGAGTCTCCCTTTCCTAATTTACAGAATGCAAACTGTAGTAATAGTACCTATTGCACAGGGTTATTAGGAGAGTTAACAGTGATAGAGCTATGTCTAATTTTTGCCCTTAGCCCGTGCCTGGGTGTGAGCGAGCTCTACTATTAGTATTGGTGATCATACAAGTATTAGCATTTGCATGACTGGAGGTATTTGATAGCAGCAAATCCCCAATTCTGAGAATAAGACCACCCAGGAAGCTTCTCTGTGAGGGTCTGTCCAATGGTCACAGGAGAAGGAAGTCTGGCCCACGGGCAGGAAAAGGATGCAACAGGAAGACCAAATGGCCCCATTGGGACTCATGCCCAGCTCTGGGGGAAGCAGGAACTTCTATGAATCTGCTTCTACTTATGCCACGAGTGCCTGTACGACTTGCTAAGAAGGCCAGGCAGATGAGCCAGCTTGTTCCAGGCTCTGTCAGCACACCTGATGGGCAGACGTCTGCATCGAGTCCAGGGAGAACCCCGATCCCAGGTTCCTCTGCCTAGCCCTGTGAGGACCACACAAGAGGGCGGGGCTGAGGCTGGAACAGTGAGCACTGCAGAGTGGTGCAGAAGAACGATTTTCTGTAGGAAAACGGGAGCAGCAGGAAGCTCTAACTAGTGGTGTTTGTATGTGGTGTATATACCTCGATTATAGTTCACGTAATCCTAGCTCTTTGAGAGGCCAAGGTGGATGGATCACCTGAGGTCAGGAGTTTGAGACCAACCTGGCCAACATGATGAAACCCCATCTCTACTAAAAATACAAAAATTAGCTGGGCATGGTGGTGGGCACCTGTAATCCCAACTACTCAGGAGGCTGAGGCAGGAGAATCGCTTGAACCCTGGAGGCAGACGTTGCAGTGGGCAGAGATTGCACCACTACACTCCAGCCTGGGTGACAAGAGTGAAATTCCATCTCAAAAAACAACAAAAAAAAAGAAATACCTGAGCCTAGGTAATTTATAAAGATAAGAGGCTTCATTGGCTGATGGTTCTGCAGGCTGTACAGAAAGCATGGCAGGGACATCTACTCAGCTTCTGGGAAGGCCTCAGGGAGATTTTACTCATGGCAGAAGGTGAAGGGGGAGCAGGCACCTCATATGGCAGAGCAGGAGCGAGAAAGAGAGAGAGAGCGCGAGTGGGGAGATGCCGCACACTTAACCAGATCTCCTGAGGACTCACTACCAAGCAATGGGGAGTCCACCCCTATAAGCCAAACACCTCTGGCCAGGTCCCATCTCTGACACTGGGGATTACATTTCAATATGAGATTTGGTGGGGACATATATTCAAACTACATCAGCAGAGTAAAGAGAGTTTGTTCCCAGAAGGGTCCCTTTGTATGGCAATTGCCCTTCCAGTGGGCCCTCACTGCCAGGCGCCGGGTCTGACCTCACAGAAGTGCCATCTTGGTGAGATTCCTGGTTGCAGGACGTAGTGACAAACCTCAGGGCAGAAAAAGAGCTGGTGTGAGGACACTCTTGGGGGAGCCAGTCTTGGAGAGAAGGTGGGGATGGAAACTGTCCTGGGGCCTGAGAGCAGGAGCAGCCATCTATCCATCTATCTTTTACTATGAGACTGGACACAGAGGGATGGGAAGGGTGTGCTGCTGGGAGCTGCAGGAGTGCTGGGGGTGCAGCAGCAGGCAGGACGGAGGTAGGAGGCTGCTCCTACTGCTGCGAGATGCCCCTCCTCCCGCTGTTCTGGCTTCAGAGCCTTGTGGGGTGGCAGGCCAGGAGATGTCCATCTGGCTGACGTGGGGAGGCGTCCATACCCTGGAAGTGGGTGATGGAAAAGGCAGAAACACTCCTCTGCCCTGGCTTTGAATGTGTGAAATACTACTGTGTCCAATACCACAGGAGGTAGCAAACCTCCCTCTGGAGGAAGATCTGAGGAGATCAGAAGCCAGAGAGAGAAAATATCAATAAACGGTCACTATAGTCAAGGAGTCTAGAACCCATGAAAGAGTACACGCCCCGAGCTGCGTGAAGACAACACAAGGGCACAGGTGCACCTTGTGGGATTGTCTTTCCTAGTGTTTTTAAATCTTGACCATGCACATTTCAGCCTTTCCTCTTGTCAAGTGAGAGGGAACACCTGCTCCTCATCCCTATCGCACCTGGCAAGAGTAAAGTTGCGCAACAGTCATTCTAGGAGTGATGGTAGGGCTTTTAGCTTTAGGTAATGTGAGACCATTTTGCCCAACTCTGTACTTTACAAATAAGGAGACAAAGGACTTCCAACTTGTCCAAGGATTCACAGAGTCAGAGCGACCCTCTTTTCTACTCTCCCAGCCCCAGAGCATTTTTTTCACCTCAAGCAGTGAAAAACTTGGTACATGTTATAATTGGGCATTTTCAATCATGCTTGACATGTCTGCAAAAACTTCACACTTCACTTGATGACTTCTGACCTCTTTCTCTTGCAGCTTCTGAGACACTCTATCTTTGGCCTTGTGCAGTTGCACTGTGATTTGTCTAGGTGTGGACTTCTTTAATTTTCCTTCTAGGGATGCACTGGGCTTCTGAAACGGGTGGATTAATGTCTATACTGGGTAGACTGGTGTTCCCCCACCAAAATACGAGTCTGCTTGGAACTTCAGAGCTCATGACCTTATTTGAAAACAGGGTCTTTGCAGCTGTAATTAATTAAGATGAGATCCTCTTTCGGTGAGCCCTCAACTTTTTATGGAAAGTAAAGCTTGTCGCTGACGAACATGGACTGAGGAGATTTCCAAGCAAAGCGTTGAAGGCATGTCCTGGTTTCTCCTTGGTGCTTAGAGTAAAATGTGGGAGGAAAGACTCAGACCTGAGAAGGAACCGATAAGAAAAGGAATTGCCAGGAGCCATCAGAAGCTGGAAGAGGCCTGGAAGGGTCCTTCCCTAGAGGCTTCAGAGGAGTGCAGACCTGCTGGCCCCTTGAGTGTGGACTTCAGCCCCTAGAAATGTGAGATAAGACATTTCTGTTTTTTTAAGCCACCAAGCTTGTAGTAATTTGTTATGGCAACCCTAGCGGGCTAAGACAATGTCTTCCGGTGGCTCAGGAAACGTCTCAGCCATTACCTCTTTAAATATTTGTTCAGCCTCATTTCCTCTCCTTTCCTGCTGGGACTCTGAGTAGATGTATGCGAGTTCTTTTTACTTATCCCAGTCTCTCTGTCTCTCTCTCTCTCTCTCTCCCCTGCCCCCTCCTCTCATTTGCATGTGAAACGTATAGAGATCGTGTCTATACAATCTCTTCCTCACCAGATCATAAATTCTGTCTTTAGCTGTGTCTAATCTTCTGTCACACCTATCCACTGAGTTTTAAATTTGGTTTTGCATTTTTTATTTTGAGAGGGACTATACTTCCTGAAGGCCTGGCCTTCTTCTGGTTCACCCTCACCCTCGGGGCCACGCCCTGAGGTCCTGGCTCATTGTGGGAAATCTGTTGGACTTTTTGCCTGGTGTGAACCTTGGACTTTGATGTCTGTACCTGTGTTCCATGAGACCTTCCAAAACAAATGTTTGAATCCCTATGTGGGAAATGCCTTCAGGCTGCTCTTCAGATTTGGCAGTTCTTCACTATTGACTAGCTCTTCCCTGCTTCTAAGAGGATTCACATGTATTTCACCAGGTTTTTTTTTTTTTTTTTTTTTTTTTTTTTTTTTTTTTATTGCTGTGAGCATTAGGGTTAGTATAAATAACTAGGGCTGCCACAATTCAGGCAGAAAAAAGTGATACATTCTGTAGAGTTTGCTGTTAAGAACACAAGTTTTGGAATTAGATCTACATTGGAATCTTCCTTAAACCTTCCTCTCCTTGTCTGTAAAATGGGAATTACTAGTTGTGCTTACATTTCAGAGAAAGTGTTTAGCAGAATTTCTGCCATATAGTAGTTACTATCTAAGCTTTCAGACTAAAAAAAAACCTTTAAAAGACATAATATTCAGCAAGGCTTAGGGGAGATAATTTTTTTTCTCTGAAACTCAAAAAAAGAATCCTGGGTCATAGGACACCCCTTTCTGCAAAGATATCTTCCAAATAGTGCTTCCTTCTGTCAGCCAATACTAGCTTCTTGCAGACATAAACTTATGATATCAGAAACCATCCAGGTATATACAATGTAGATTCACCCATCTGGAGCTTTAAAACATGTCTTTGAATAGAAAATAGAATGTCTTTTCACTGGACAGAACTCTGTCCTGTTGGGAACAGGCATCGTTTCCTCTTGCCTCATTATACACAGGGCATCCAGAGTACAAGTTGTTGCTCTGCAAATTCTGCTCATTCTTCAAGTGCACTTTTAGTGGGAAAAGTCTCACTTCACAAGAACTCAGAACACTTTGAATCTTATCTGACTTTTGCAGCTCATGTGTGAATTTATCCCCCAATAGCATTATCCTCTAAAATCTCCATACATCCGTCCATCCATCCATCCATCCATGCATCCATCAATGAACCTATCCATAAACGGTTCATCCAGGAGGCCATATTTAGCTTAGAAGATGTATTTTCAGGGGACGGTCAGGTGTGGGATGAACAAGAGTATGTAGGCGATGCTTTAGCCATAGATGTGTCTTACTAAGGGGAGAAATACTTTCTGTTACTCTCCCACAAATAGCAGTTGGCTGAGTTTTATGCCAGCCTACATTCCATATTTAATCCTCACTGATAGGACCATGTTACTCCAAATTTAACCAAAACCAAAATCAATTGTAGTGGTTTATCATCTCATATTTTAAAATGACAAAATCCAGTCATAAATACTAAAGATGACAGCAATATAAAGCAGTCAGTAAGAAGCCTGGAACCAAAAATTTCATGGAAGTTAAAAAATCTGTAATTCACATATTCTCACTACATGTATATTCTCACCTTGAATTCTCCAGAATGTGGAAGCGGGTGCCACAACAAGAGATGAGCTAGTCTTGGGATAGCCACCTCTGCTGCCAGGCCAAAAGGAAACCTCTGACCCCGCCGGGACCCTGGGCCATTCATCATCCAGTCTGCTCCTGCCCCCTGCTCTGAGCTTCTGGGGCCCACCTGTGGGAGACCCCAGCTCCTCACTGTGCTCCTCGTCCTGCAGCCTGCTGGGTCAGGCGAGGTATTCAATGCATGAACCGCGAGAGATTTGGAGAGACATCAACCTCTAGAAAGGGAAGGAATTTTCATATGTAATTTGGAAGTCATGATTTTCCTGTCAAGGTTTCATGGCTGAATCCCTTCTGCAGAAATGGAAGACTTGACAGCAAAGATGTTTCCCCAGGCTCATCAACACTAAGCCTGTCCTTGCATGCAGAAGAGGCTCCAAGTCTCCATAGCCCTGGGACTCAGTGCTGCAAATTGGGGGTCTGGCAGGTGGTCTGTACGCTCAAGGAGGGCCACACAGGTGCAGTGTGGATGCTGGCTTCTGTGCTGTGCAGCATGATAGCCAGGACTCAGTGGGGTCTGGAGTGGCTTTCAGAGAAAGGGCCACAGAATTTTTATTAAAGGAGTGGTTCCCTCCACTGTCCTCCTCTGATCCTCACTTGCTCAGACATTCAGAGGAACAAGAATTCATGGCATTTGGCTTTTCTTTCTGTGCTTCAATCATCATCATCATGGTAACAGCAATAGAACCATTTTCTGTTATTAGATAGTTGAGGTCACATAACTGAGGTCATGAGACTGGTCAGTGGCGGAGCCCAGATCTGGATCCTAGAAGTCCAGCTGCAGAGTTCATGCACCTACCCTTGTAGGTTGGGTCCTTGAAAGTGTGTGTGACCAAGGCTAGAAGCCATTCAAAATGTACTCCCAGGCCTCCCTGACCTTTCCCATCTCTGTGATATCCAGAGGGAGATTTCCTGTCCATTCGCCAAATATCGAGCACGTACTGTCTATTGAAGGAGCTATCTTTGGTGCTGGAAATTAAATGTTGAACAAGAAATGAGAATCCTGCTTTTAAGGATCTCATGTCATAGTGTGCAGGATACACAGGGCAAAAAAATAGCCACAAAGAAGCAAGAGGGTCCATAGTGATAGACCGTCTGCTGGAGGGGACACAGGGCCATTGCTGTAAAGCAGGGGAGGTGGGGGACTGAGCAGGGCTGTGGCAGGGTCACTGTCCTTAGGTATCAGGGAGGGGCCCTCCAAGGAAACAACATCCCGGTGCAGGCCTCTCTGCAGAGAAGGACCCAGCCATAGGAGAGTGGAGGCAGCTGCGTCCAGCAGAGGCAAAGCTCCAGTGAAGATGCCCAGGCAGGATCCAGCATGGCATGCTACGGTGGAGCTTCCCAGACCCACCCCATCTTAGCCTGTTCAGGCCACTGTGACAAAGACACAGACTAGGAGGCTGAAACAACAGGAATGCATTCTCTCATGGTCCTGGAGGCTGGAAGTCCAAGATCAAGGTGTGGGCGGGGGTATTTCTCCCGAGGCCTCTCTCCTTGGCTTGCAGACTGCCATCTTCTCCCTGCATCCTCACGTAGACTTCCCTCCGTGTGTGTATGTGTCTTCCTCTCTTTAAAAGGACACCGGTGCTACCAGATTAAGACCTGCCCTAATGACATCATTTAACCTTAATTACCTCTTTAAAGGCCTGTCTCCAACACAGTCACACTGGGCTTAGGGCTTCAACATATGAATTTTGGGGGACACAATTGAGTCCACTTAGCGTTGTTAAATGCACGTTGCCAGGTACATCCCCAGAACTTCTGAGGCAGTAGGTCTGGGATGAGATCCGAGTATTTGCATTTCTAGCAGGGTCCCAGGGGATGCTGTTGCTGCTCATTCAGGGATCCCAGCTTGAGAAATATTTTAAAGTTTCTAGGAAGGCAACAGAGGCCGCAGCAGAGAGCGCCCTGGGAGATGGGGAAGGATATGGCTCGGGGCAGGAGGAGGAGGCAGACTTGGCAGGGTCCTGTGGCAAAAGTGAGGGTCTGGATGTTCCTCAGAGGGTGGAAACCATGGGAGGGGAGGACCAGGGAGTGCATTTCACAGAGCCACATGCCAGTGCCCTATAGAGAAAGGCTCATAGGCGACAAGGGAGTCCAGGTGGAAAACTGAGGCAAGGGGTCCTGGCTGCAAGGCTGGAGCCTGACCAGGTGGTGGAGAAGTTGTGGGAGAAGTAGATAGAGTTGAGGTATGTTTGGAAGACAGAGGCTCAATGGCTTGCTGGTTCCCTGGCTGGAGGAGGCAGGTGAAGAAAAACTAGAAATTAAGGGTGTGTCCTAGGTCAGGACTTGGGCATCTGAGTGAAGATTGACGCTGTTAACTGCAATGGGAAAGACTGGCATAAAAACAGGTGTGGAGGAGAAAGTAGAGACTTCTGGCTTGGGCACAAGAGGTCTGAGATACTGTAAGAGGTCAGAGGCTGGTTGTGGCAGCTCATGCCTGTAATTCCAGCACTTTGGGAGGCTGAGGCAAGTGGATCACTTGAGGCCAGGAGTTCAAGACTAGCCTGGGCAATGTGGTGAAACCCCATCTCTACTAAAAATACAAAAAATAAAATAAAATAAATTAGCCAGGTGTGGTGATACACACCTGTAGTCCCAGCTACTCAGGAGGCTAAGACAGGAGAATCTCTTGAACCTGGGAGGCAGAGGTGGCAGGGAGCCAAAATCATGCTACTGTACTCCAGCCTGCACAACACAGTGAGACGCTCAAAAAAAAAAAAAAAAAAAAAAAAGAAGAAAAAAAGAGGTCTGAGATTTTACAAGATGTCCTGGCAGATTCCAGTCTTGAGTCCAGGTTGGAGAGGCAGATTGGGAGGCTGAGGGAGACGGTCCATAGAGCTATGGGTCCAACTGAGCCAGAGCACCAAGGACATCAGTCCACTCTGCAGATGGGGAAACTGAGACCAACACCAGCAGTCTGACCAGTGGTCAAAAGCATGAGATTTGGTATAAAGGAGATTGTTGTGTAAGCATTAGTTTCTGTTCCTGTTAGCTACATGATTTGAGAAAATTATTTAAATGACCTGAGCCTTACCTTCAACATGAGGAACATCACATTCCCTTTGATAAAAGTTGCTGGTATAAGTGCTCCACAAATGACAGCTTTTATTAGCAGAAGCGGAGATAATCCAACTTCAATGGGAGATTAAACAACGACTTCTGTTTAGAGCTTTTAAATGAGTGAGATGTGTCCACTGCTGGGGTTCTTCTCTTGGTGCCTGCATTGCCCTGCAGGAAGCCCGGTGGTGGTGCCTGGTGTGGTCTGCCAACTCCCAGCTGGGTGGGAAAGTGGTGCTGAGTGGCCCCACCTCTGCTCTGGGTTTTGCCCCACAGGTCACTGCAGCCCTGCCCCTGGGCTGTGCTGAGTCATCTCCCCAGGCAGGACCTCCCCAGGCAGGCACAAGGCTCTGGGAGATGCTGCCCCTTGGGCCCAGGCCAATGGAGTTTTAATTGTTGCTCCTCTATTGTTGGCTCTGGTTCCGCTTCTGGAAGGTTTCCAGCCTTTGCTCCTGGGCTTTGGTCTCTTCAGGGAGCCTCCAGCTGCCTCTTTGTCATCAGTGAAGCCACTGAGCCCTCCTCTTGGCTCTCCCCCTCCTCCTCCTCCTTCTCCTCCTCTTTGGTGGATTATGAGGACTTCAGATCTTGTTTCTGAAGAGAGAGGCTGAGCTGACTTCTGAAGGGTGGAAGGCACCAGACAGGGAGCGGTTTCCAATCCTGGGGACACGGGACAACTGAGTCCCAAATTGTGAACACTTTCTTTAAACCCTAACGGACAGGTCTTTGAGGACTGACTATAGAGGCCGCTCAAGGGGTTGGAAAGAATATGGGCTTGGGAGGCACAGGCACCTGGTTAGGGTGCAGATGCCTAACCAGTTCCATCAGGACCTGTGGCAGGTTGGCCACCTACACCAAGCCTTAGTTTCCCCATCTGCAGAATGAACTGATGTCCACGTGCAGGCCATAGGAGAATTGCAGACAATGCATGAAAAGCATGGAGCTCAAGGGCTGGCTTTAGTGGGAGTCAAAAACATGATCACTTTTTTTTGTAAACTTTAATTTGGAGATAATGTCAAAGCTGCAAAAATTACAAACAGAAAGCTAGCACAAGGAACATCTGATCTGTCTCCTTTAGGCAAATCCCCCTTATTGCTGACATAAGAAATGGCAACTGTGTTAAATTGATATTTTTAATGTTTAAGCTATTTGTGTTGCGAAAACTTTACAGTGTGAACCCAGGCCTGTCTCTTAATGTCTCCGAGGCTGCCTTTGCTCAGCTGTGAAGTGGGAAGGATGTTGCAGCATTTACACCACAGTGAGGGCCTAGCAGGAAGTTCTGACTCGGCCACAATAACATAGCTGTCCTATTGAGGCAGGAAAATAGGGTCTGGAGGCAGAGAATATGAGGCCAATTCACACTTCAACTATAACAGGAAATATCCTCTCCATTGGGCATACACTGTAAATGACTTTGTAGCTTTATTTCATCCTCTCCATTTACACGGAGTGTACACCAAGTCACCAGTGGAATCCTCTAGCGGGTATTTAAACCCAAAAATCCTCTGTTACAGGGCCTTTGAACCCCTATGCTCAGGCCCACTGCCACAATGTGGAGTGTACTTTCATTTTCAATAAAACCCTTCATTCCTTCCTTGCTTTGTTTGTGCATTTTGTCCAATTCTTTGTCAAGGACGTCAAGAGCCTGGACACCTTCCACCATTAACGTATTTTGCTGAGCCAGCCAGGAGGAAGAGGTAAGCCCAAAGTCTGGGATTCATTTTTCTCCCTTTCCTTTCTGCTCCATACAGGGGCGCTCTCCCTCCTTCTCTCTCTCTCTCTCTTCCTGTCCCTCTCTCTCTCCCTCTCTCTCTTTTCCTTTCCAACTTGGGACGCTTGGTGGGCAGCGCATAAACATGGAAAGCCCTTAGTTTCACTGGCCACAGCCAGAAACCTGTAGTTGCTTCCATGTTGAGAAGCCTGACCACCACCTCTTGGTTCACTTAAGGAACCTGGGTCTTTTTCATTTCCCTCCCTGACACTTTCTTTTTCTGTCTTTCAGTGATTGTTTCCTAGTAGCTCCTTGGAAAGTGAGGGCAATTGGCTGGGGTCACTCCCCAGTATTGCCTGAAGGTCTAAGAATGAATGGGAATAATTGCCCTGCCCTGAAGTGGGAAGGAGTCTTTTTTTTTTTTTAATCTTTTTCGAGTGTGGTCCCTGATCCCTACATGCACCGCAGCTCAGAGCAAACTCACTTGTGTTTCAGGGGATAGAAACCTTCTTTTCTTATGCTAAATTCTTTACTTATCGTATTCAACTGGCTAAGGAACAAAAAGGTTCACCCAGCATCCTGTTCTTGTCATTACAGTTCATGACTATTCCTATAAAGCTCATAGTAGGCTCTGGAGGGGAAAACATGCATGTGGCACCCACCTGAGGCCAGAGACATCTGGAACTCTAAGATTGGACCCTACAGGAGGATGCTGTGGGGGTTCTGAGGACCCCCAGCTGCTCCAAAGAGGACACTCTCAGCAGAGGTTCTGAGGTCTAGTTTTAACCCTCCTTAGAATTTTCTCTCCAGTTGCAATGCTGGTTGGCCCTAACATTGTTTGGAATCTTGAATTTACTGTTGAATGGAAAGTGGAATGGCATTGCATGCATCCAGGCTTCCGTGCGACATTTCCAAGCAGGGGACCTGGTAAATGCGTGACGCCCTCCTTTGGTACAGTTTGGCTCAGTGCCTGTTGGAGTCTGGGGAGGTTTGGCCTTTAAAAATCAAACTGCATGGAGACTGCTTTACCTAAAATTTTGGTTAAGTCTAAGCAATTTTCAAGTTCACGTGACTTAAAGTATTACTTTACTAAACAAGCTAGCTTTAAAATTATTGGTGAAATAAAAATAAAAATGCCTTCAGAATTGTCAGCATACATTTTGTCTGAATTTTATGTTTGTCTTTGCTAGATATTTTAAAATGTCAGTGTTAATTCAAGCTGGGAGCTGCTTAGGTTGAGCCTGCCTCCCATTCTATTCAAAGTCTCACTGAGATAAATGTATATCTGGTCACTTCCTTTGGAAAGACTCCTCAGAAACTCAAAAGAATGCAACAGTTTATGATTTGAAAGCCCCCAAGCCCCCTCTCCACTTTGAGTTGTCCCAGACAAAACCAATGTTCATTTTACATATGTTAATTGATGTCTCATGTATCACTTGTTAAAAGTAAAAATTAAGTACAGTGAATGGGATAAATGTTTTAGGTAAACTTTTTTTGTAAATTAAAATCTTAAGGTTATTTTTAATGCTCACTTAATATCTAGATCATTTCCAATTAAGAAAGGGTTGTAATATGTAGAAATATGTTTCTAAAATTGTGGAATTGTTCTTATATATAAATGCCCATATTTAAGATTTCAGGATTTCTTGCTTTTTAGGGTTTCACTAAAGTTTTAGATTACTAAGGATAAAATTCTAGTTAAGACATAATTCTGTATACAAAATGTACCAGAAAGGGTTATGCTATTGGTGGGGCGGGGTGGGGGGTGGGGTGGGGGAAGTATTTTTGTTGAATTCAGAAGTTATCTAAAAGTTCAAATTACAGATTTGGAAAGGTTATTTATGAAACAATGTAGTAAGGAATCATTAAGTAGGGGAGAAAGATGTGGAAAAAGTTTAAATAATAAAATATTCTTTAAAACCTGATAAAGAATTGGAAACATTTGGCTAATTAACATTTTTATAGTTAAAGCTCTTAGTCTTGATTAAAGTAAGAAGTATTGTAAAAATGCATCAGTAGTTTGGCAATTCTTTTTTAATATAGTTAAGCATGAAGCTGGATTTAGTGTAAAGCCAAATTTTACATATATGCTTGCAGTGTGTCACACTATGTTGATGGTTTTGTATGGATAGTGCTGGAGTACTTCTTGCTCATGTGCCTAAAGTGGATTTCTTGATTGCACAGGATGTATGATGAACTTGGGGATGTTGAATTGTGTATCAGGAATAAAATATTCATTATGTGGGTTTTCTGGGGCCCTACGTAATGCTGTAGCCACCAGGGTAAATTGAGTAGGAAAATTTAGGGTTGGTTTCCTGCTTCTTTGTTTTGGCTTCTAGTTTTCATTCGTTTGTTGTTTATTTTTCTTCTGGCTTTGCTTGTGTATGCATGTGTATAAAACTATGATGTTTTTTAGTTCCTGGTGGAATGCTTTCATTTAGTTCTGTGTTCCTACGCATGTCTAGCAAGTCATGATTCGTTCCATTTTTCTGGAATTCCTAAGCTACTTTTGCCGGGCCTGCAGGAATTAATGAAGCACACTAGCTTTTTTTCCCTTAAACTGATTTTTTGGATTTTAGCCTTCCTGATACTTTGTGTTTAGTATACTCTCACAAATAGAATTTGAGTCATATTTCTCTCTCTGCCTAGTTTCTCCGAAGTTTGTAAACTATTTGTGAATATTCCTAATCATGGCCATGTGTTTGTTTGCATACAGTCAAGCAGGGATGCCAGGGCGGCTCAGGGAGAGAGAACCCAGAAACCTGGCATGCTGGCAAAAGGGTAAGAATTTCTAGTCAGTCTCTGGCCTCTTTCTCTCTGTGCAAACTGGTTAAATATAAAGAAAAAGTCACTGTTTATCCCGTCTGTAAAGTTTTAAATTGATTGGTTTAATAATAAGAGCTTAAATCAAATATTTTGTCAGAAAAGTAGGAAGTATAATGCCTTTTAGTTCACATGACTTTAGCAATCTTTGAGAAATAAAGACAGTTTTAAAGATTATTGGCAAAATACAATTGTCTTAAAAATGTAAACATGTGGTCTAAATTACGTTCAAATATTAGGTTCACTGTATGCTTTAAGGTCATGTGCTGCTTCTTTGTCTTTTGAAAATTGTTTAACTTGCCTGCTTTCCAGCTAGGTAAGACCTGGGGACAGGTGGAGTTGGCCACACCCCTAGCTATGCTGGAAATAATCAAACCTTATCAGACCATAACTTACCAGGTGTTACATTAAAATTGAAATTGCTAAGAGTCGCCATTGTAACATGCAATCAACACTATTAGAAACAATTTTACATGCAAGGTGTATAAAAACAGTAGAATGTGTTGATGTTTTTTTTTTTAAATTAAAGGTTATGAAAGGTTTTTGCTTCTTTAAAATTTGAATCATCATTTTGGCAAAATAAGTAATTTATGGTAATCTGAAATTCCAAGATTAAACTTCAGTTTCAAAATTGTCTTTCCTAATGCCTGGATTTCTGGATGGTTCAGAGAGCCCCTGAAAACATCCAGAAAAGAGGTAAACAGGATTATTTAACATATTTAGGTACATGGGATTGCCAAAATGATGTTCAATCTTCTTTAGGTTATATTTTTGTGAATAATACTAACATATATTCCAAAACTGTATGGGATTTCTAAAAATCTACTGTCTAAGTATATGCAACCAATCACAATTAAAGTTATTATGCTAAGTTATCATAAACCAGAGAAATAACCAAATTTCCTTGCATAAAGCTACGGACCCAAGTAAGACCAAAAAATTAATTAAATATCAAGAAAATACTTCCATGTTAAACCAGCTAATGCTGAACTTGTTAAAATAGTTTATGGCCAATGCTCGATCCCGTATTCCTGGAAAAACAAAGCTTCAGGTACATTTAATCACCTGGTTGGCCATCTAAACATTTTATGAAGGGATTTCATTCAATTGTTATTTTCATTGCATGTTTTCTGGTTGTGTAAAAGCTTTCCCATGCAAGAGGGCTGATGTTATAACAGTAGATTATTAAGTTACATTGTATTTTCAGGAGGTAAAAAAGAAGGTTTTTATGGTTTGGATCTTCCGAGAACATTGAAGAAAGACTGTCCTTGCCATCCACGCTGCAACAAAACTTCAGGAATTTGCGCTTTGGGTTTATGGTCTCACAACTGAGAAGGGTCTCTCCACACTTTTGGAACTGTGCACCCATTGGAACCTGAGGTAAAACTAACCAGGGAAGTTTCTCCCAACAAGAGGATGGTATCCTGGAGATGAGAAATGTTCATCGGGTGGTCAGGGAAGAAAGTCCTTTGAGGAGGTGACATAAAGGTGTTGGTCAGTTCTAGAACACACGGAGCTCTCCCCACCTCCCAGCTTTCTTCTACCTCCCCAGTCTTCTCATGGTTGTCTTGTTCTCCGCCTTAATGTCACCTCCTCAAAGGACTTTCTTCCCTGACCACCCGATGAACATTTCCATCTCCCGTCATGCCCTCACGTTTCATTCCAGGCACTTATTGAAATTTGCAGTTACTTGATTCACTTCCTATTTTCTCCTGTACTCATGGCCTCCCCGTGTTTTCCTCCCCAGGGGAAACAGGGCCCTGAGATACCTTCGGACTGGCTGGTGAGGGAGCTGGGACAAGGAGATAGCAGGGTGGGGGAAAGTTTGGGGATGGGGCCAGGAAGACTATTGTTTGGGGCCAATGGGAAAAGGCTTCTTCTCCCAGGAGATTTGGGTCCTGCACAGGTGACTCCATGGTTCCCCCTCTGGGTTCTGTCCCTGGAAGTGGGTACACCCTGGTGTGATCCTCTAAGCCTGGGCAAGGGCACAGGTGGCTGTGGTCAGGGCAGTGGCTTCCTGTGGGGAGGCAAGTTCAGGCTTCAGGAACAGAGGATTGGGTGATGTGGGGTGTCAGGTGGGCAGGGCAAGGCGCCAAGGAAGGGATTCTAGCTGGGCTTGCCGCCTGCACTGGGGCTTGCTGTTCCAGGGCGCCTGACCACACAATGTTTAGCTGTCACCTGCTCCAACGGAGCAGCTCAGACTCCACCTCGCTCCTCTCCTCTTGCTTCCTGCTCCTCCCTCCCACGAAACTCAGATTCTCTCATAAGCTCACATGCACCTCCTGCTCTTGAGCAGCTTCTAGGAAAGCCAAGTTCCAGTCTGCCTTTGGGAACCCACCACCTTTCCAGGTTCTTAGCTGCACAGAGGACTGGAAAGGAATGCTGTGATTTAATTCAATGTGCCCTTCAGAAGCCACTGGAAACTTTAAATAGCAAGTATCACTTTTCCCCCTTCCTTCATGCATAGGAAAAAAGAGTAAAAGGAAAAAGCCCCAGATTATCCCTAATCACAGGATCATGAGAGATTTTTTTTTTTCTGCATACATTTTGTATTTTCTATTTTCCCTAATGAGCATGTATATATTTTAACTGTATAAAAATAAGGCCTGGTGCAGTAGATCACACCTATAATCCCAGCACTTTGGGAGGCCGAGGCGGGTGGATCATTTGAGGTCAGGAGTTTGAGACCAGCCTGGCCAACATGGTGAAACCCTGTTTCTACTACAAACACAAAAATTAGCTGAGTGGTAGTGGCAGTCAACTATAATCCCAACTACTCAGGAGAGTTAGGCAGTAGAATCGCTTGAGCCTGGAAGGCGAAGGTTACGGTGAGCTGAGATAATGCCACCGGACTCTGGTCTAGGCGAGAGAGTGAAGCCCTGTCTCAAAAACAAAATAAAGTAAAATAAAAAATAAAGGTTATTACTGCAGAAGGGCCTTGTAGTTGGTGGGAGCTGGTCTAGTATGAACAAAGCATCTACTCCTAATTTAATGAAGGGATGTTATTGACGGGAGAAACAAAGCTTTTCCAGTGACATTGGGAGGGTATTTGCAGCAGGAGTGAGGGGCATAAAGTCAAGGGCAAACCGACCCAAGAAGAAGCCGAGTTCGTGTACAGGTGCAGGTGGCTGCTGCTCCATCCCCAGGCTAAGGGGACTGGCATGTGTGACCTCCATGGTAGGACTTGAGCAAACCCCAAAGGGTCCTCCCTTGGACATGAAATCCTTGGAGATAAAATATCTTTGCCTCAAAACATCCCCATGAAGTGTAGATGTCTGGATGGCGTAATCCAGTGAGTTCTCTTCAGCTATTCATGTCTTAGCACCAATGAAAGTATTGATTTTTTTTCTTGAACAAGGTTCAGCCAAGGTAAGCATGGGTGGAAGGCCATAGATATTCTTCAGAATTGAGATTTTCTCCCAGTTACACAAGCCCGGAGGGTGCCCTGGCTAGGGCCCTTCATGTGGGTGAGCAAAGTGCTCTGTCTTCTGTTTCTAATCACTCACTGTGACAACTGTGGGCAGTTTGTGTGACGCTGTGTGGCAGAAACTCTCCCTCAATCATCAAAGGGGAATCAGTTTAGGAAGACAAGAGGGAAATAAAATACTTAATTTAAGAATTATAAAACATTTGCAAAAATAAAAGTAGCATAAAAAATACTTGAATATATTTGCCTGGATTTCTACTCTGACATTTGTAATACAAATGTAGTATGCATGATGTAAATAATATCATGTATAATGCTATAGATGTAATGTAAATAATTAGTGTACCAGCTATTATGTTTTTCTCTTTGCTTTATTGTCTACTCTCTCTCTCTGTTTATTTTGTAAGTTGCATACGTTGTGGTCCTAAATACTTCAGTGCGTGCTTCCCAGGAGCAGGGGTGCTCTCCTACCTGGCCACAGTGCCAACGTGAGTGTGTTTAAACTGAGACAAAACTGTTATCCACCATTTCTATGCCACTTAACCCAGCATTGTCTGCTTGAACGTTTTCCCTTCCAGTAGAGTTGAAGGGCGGGGATTACATTTTTTTCTTGTCATGTCTCTTTAGTCTCGCTTAATCCAGAACATTTCCAATCTTCCCTCTTCTTCTGTAATTTTGACATTTTAAGATAATTTTTTTGAAACAGGGTCTTGCTCTGTTGCCCAGGCTGGAGTGCAGTGGTGCACTCATGGTTCACTGCAACCTCAGTCTCCTGGGCTCAAACGATCCTCTCGCCTCTGCCTCCCAAGTAGCTGGGATTGGCTTTGACATTTTTGAAGATCAGAGGTCCCAACATTTCCTTTCCTTTTTAATAGGATATTCCTCATTTTGGTTTCATCTGATGTTTCCTTGAGATAGATTGAAATTATGCATCTCTTAACCCTTACCTCTGGCCCTCAACAGTAAGCAAGAGCTCTCTCTCCTCCTCCACTAATTACTTAATCATGGCCGGGCGCGGTGGCTCACGCCTGTAATCCTAGCACTTTGGGAGGCCGAGGCGGGCGAATCACGAAGTCAGGAGATCGAGACCATCCTGGCTAACATGGTGAAACTCTGTCTCTACTAAAAATACAAAAAAAAAATTAGCCAGGCATGGTGGCAGGTGCCTGTAGTCCCAGTTACTAGGGAGGCTGAGGCAGGAGAATGGCTTGAACCCGGGAGGCGGAGCTTGCAGTGAGCAGAGATTACGCCACTGCACTCCAGCCTGGGAGACAGAGGGAGACTCTGTCTCAAACAAACAAACAAAAAAATTACTTAATCAATCCGTCTATTATTGTATTCCTCTGCATTCTCATTTCCCCAGTGTTTTATAATTCATTACTGCACCTGATTATTTTCATAATCAAATCAGTGACCCAGGCACTCACACATCCTTGTGGCATGTTTCACCTAAGGAAGTGAGGAAGAGCGAGCGCCTCCTTACTTTCCGGCATAACAAGCTGTTCCAGACCCAGGTGCTTTTTTCCAATCTGGAGGCCGCCGTTTCTCCAAGTAGCCCTGGTCCTCTTAGAGACTAAACTTGAGCCTTAAGTGTGCTCCATGCTCTTGACATTTGTGTGGACAGAGCTAGAGCCTCTGATTCCAGTCCATTGGCTGGGGTCTTTCTTGCCTCTCCCCATTTCAAATTCCTGTGTCTCTTTTTGCACAGTGAGAACCCTGGCTCTTATCAATCCAACACATTCATTCATTTGCTCACTCCTAGAAACACATCTAATATGGTTTCAGGCCTGCTTAACTCATGCCACTGCTGCAGCTAACAAGAGTTCAGGATGAATTTGTAAATCCTCATTCCCCTTCCCTCTTGTCTGTGCCCCCAGACCCCATCCAGACAGGGAGACATTTAACAACAAACTAAATAGTCAGAGCAGGAAATAAGATAGAAGCGAAACATGAGCATCGTTCCACAGTTATTTCTAGTTTGATACCAGTTTGCAGAGAAAGTAAGCAACCAAACTGGACAACAACAGGAGGACCATGGAGATTGGTTTAATAATAGGCCTGCTCCCTCATGGTGATGGGCAAGAGGCTTACACTGCTGCTAGGATAGGTGAGTGCCTCATGGCGAGGGCAGTCACGTTTTTCTTTACAGAAAAATAACTGAGCTTTGCTATGCAGTAAAAAACTTGGTGCTCAAGTGAACTATTTTAGCTGGATTTGTCCAGGAACACATACAAGTTACTGGTCTTGGCTCTACCAATCAAATTCACCATGGGAACAAGGTTGTGTGAAGACAATTCTCGCTAAAGTCCATACTGTCAACACAGACCTTGTTTCCTTTTTATCACTACCTGTGCACAACTGTCAAGTCTATGAGATGACTTGAGATTTGCTGTTGTCTCAATATGTCCAGCCTCATCCGTGTCTCTGCGGCTCTATCAAACATTCGAAAACACTGTTAGATTCCATTGGAACAGCACGGTCAAAAGTACTTTGGGAATCTCTCAGAGTTGTCAACTACGCAGTCATTTCCTTCTGAGAACAAAGCTCACATTGCACACATTCACGAACCTGGTTTGTCTCAGCAGGCCAGTTTTCCATGGTGAGGCCCTGCGTTTTAGTTGAGAGTTGGCCTCTTGTCCCTATATAAGGAATATAGTAGGTTGCAGTGGGATGCCTGAGAGATTTCTCTGGCAGAAAGCTTTGGGACCCACTGCTCAGGTCTTGCTCCCGCCTGCAGCTGTCCACATACTCGTTCACTCAAGACACATCCAATTAGGGTCTGCAAGGACCGGGCCACCTATCAGGTGCTGAGGGGCAGGGATTGAGCACTACGGGTAGGAGACAGCATGGTGGGGAGCACTGCCAGCCACTGGGTCTGAGCCTGGGAGGGGAAGGCACTCTGGAGGGGGCCATGTGTAAACCATGTCAGCAGGATTGCATGGAGGACATTCAGTTGAGGAGCAGGAAAGGTGCACCCCAGGGAGGGCAGGAACTGGAGGACAGCCATGTAGGGCAGTGGGGTGAGGTCTTGCAATCCAGAAGGAGAGGTATGAGATGAGGTGAGGGGCCAGGCGAGGTTCCTAGTGGGCAGAACCACTGCAAAGTGTTTCTAATGTATTATTCCTTATCCTAACATCAAGGGGAAACTGTTGAGAGATTATAAGCAGGGAACTGTGGTGATCTCTCAGTTGTTGCGTGGACAGCAGGTTGATGTGGGTGGAGCATGGCAGGGAATGGAAACAGGAAGACTGGGTGGGAACCATGACAGTTCTCTGCGTTCTGATGATGGTTTGGACAAAAGTGGTGGCAGAGGAAGTGGGAGAAACCACTGAACTCTTTCCTCTGCAAATAGGGACACAATACTTATTTATACAATAGAGTGAAAATGTGAAGTGTGTCTAATGATTCATTGCAGCATCTCACATTAAGCTGATCTTGCTGTGAATGCTTAGAATTTAAAGAAATACAGAATTTTAGTCAGGAAAAAATAAGCAAGATTTCCATCTCTGGTAGTTAACCTCGGAACATTTTGGTGTATTATTTTTCAGATTTTATTCTGAAATGATCAACTACAATGCATTTGTGCTATATCAACAAGTGGATTCTACCATGTTTACATTTTGCATAGTAGTTTTATCATAGAAGAATTTTCCATGTCTTCACAATGAAAATCGTTAATGGCTGCAGACTAAGCATTAAAGTGAGGTACTTCAGTTTCATAGCTGTTTTTTGTTTTTGTTGTTGTTGGATGGTTAGGCAATTTCTACAATTTTACTTCTCTAAATCACATTGTAATGAATATCTCTGTCCATAAAGGTTTTTCTTGGAGCCTCTCATGCTGTTGTAGCCCAATGTTGGCTGTGGATGCTGGCTTCTGAAGGTCTGGTGGGAATGTCCACCATGGCTCGCGATTTTTGATCTCTGTTAGCTAAGAAGTCAGCAGGGACGGCTGCATGTTACCTCTTCAGTGGAATGCTGTTGCCATGGTTGAACTTCTCACATGGTGGCTGACTTTTCTCAGAGAGAAGGTCCCCCAAAATTGGGTGGCAGCTTTAATGTTCTTTATGACTTAGCCTCTGAAGTCACATGGCACGTCCACCCTATTCTATTTGATGGAACAACCACAAACCCACCAAGGTTCAAGGGGAGAGGATGTAGGTCCTACCTCTCTATATTGGAGGATCAAAGCCTTAAGCAGACATGTTTTCAAACTGCCTTCTGGCCCTCTGTGCCCTCTGACTAAAAATTATTTATGTCCCAACCATATGAAAAACACACCTACCGTTCCCAAGAGCTCCTCAATGTCTTGTTCCACTACAGCATCAGGCCCAGCTTCAAAGTCCAAAAGCTCATTATCTAAGTTAGGTTCAGGTGTGTTGGAGGCACCTTGCATGAAATACCTTGAGTGCTGTCCTTTCTGGTCTGATTCCCCAGGAAATCTAAAAACACAAGTAATCTGCATCCCATTTAACCAACACGTACTTGTGGGACAGGTGTAGTATAACTCCTTGTAGTGGGTCAAATGGTGACTGTCCCCAACACACTCTGCTGAAAAAGATATGTCCAAGTCCTCACCCAGGAATCTGTGATTACAATCTTATTTGGAAAAAAAAATCTTTGCAGATGCAAGTTAAGGATCTTGAGATGAGATCATCCTGGATTTAGGGATGTTCCTATATCCGATTATAAGCATCCTTATAAGAGGAACGATCCAGAGACCCAGAGAAGAAGGCCATATGATGACGGAGGTAGAGCTTAACGTCATCCATCTCTAAGCCAAGGACCATTTGGTGCCACAAGAAGCCAGGAGAGACAAGGAAGCGTTCTCTTCTAGCACCTTCAGAAAGAGTCCATCCCTACCAACACTGATTTTGTACTTCTGGTCTCCCAAACTGTGAGAAAATGAATTTCCATTGTTTTAAGCCACCTGTGTGTGGTAATTTGTTATAGCAGCCTAGGAGACTAATGGACTGCAATTAAGAGTCTTGTTCCACTGGGGGCTGTGGGCAAGGAAAACACACACTGTCACTGGCCCACAGCAATTCTGAAATCCAACCGGGCACAGATTGCCAGTTCATTAAATACATCATGAAAAACTTTTATTTTTAAAAATTATGGTAAAATAAACATAACATAAAATTTCCCATTTTAACTGTAAGTATATTGTGCAGTGGAACTAAATACACTCATCTTGTTGTACAACTATTACAACCATCCATCTCCAGAACTTTTTTTATCTTCTCAAGTGGAAACTCCGTATCCATTAAAAACAACTCCTGGCCTGGTTCGGTGGCTCACGCCTGTAATCCCAGCACTTTGAGAGACCAAGGTGGGTTGGATCACTTGAGGCCAGGAGTTCGAGACCAGCCTGGCCAACATAGTGAAACCCATCTCTACTAAAAATACAAAAATTAGCCAGGTGTGGTGGTGCGTGTCTGTAGTCCCAGCTACTCAGTAGGCCGAGGCAGGAGAACAGCTTGAACCTGGGAAGTGAAAGTTACCGTGAGCTGAGATGGCGCCACTGCAATCCAGCCTGGGCAATAGAGCGAGACTCCCTCTCAAAACAACAACAACAACAACAAAACTAACAACAACAACAACAAAAACTACTCCTTAGTCTCCCATCCCCGAGCCTCTGGAAACCACCATTACACTTTCTCTCTTTACTTTGTGAACCCCGAATATCTGAGACAGGTCTCAGTTAATTTAGAAAGTTTATTTTGCCGAGATTGAGGACACGCACCCGTGACACAACCTCAGGAGGTCCTGACGACATGTGCCCAAGGTGGTCAGAGCACAGGTTGGTTTTATACATTTTAGGGAGACATGAGACATCAGTCAGCATTTGTAAGATGAACATTGGTTTGGTCCGGAAAGGTGGGACAACTCAAAGCCGGGAGGGGGCTTCCAGGTCATAAGTAGATAAGAAACAAATAGTTGCATTATTTTGAGTTTCTAATTAGCCTGTCCAAAGGAGGCAATCAGATATGCATTTATCTCAGTGAACAGAGGGGTGACTTTGAATAGAATGGGAAGCAGGTTTACCCTAAGCAGTGCCCAGCTTGACTTTTTCATTTTGCTTAGTAATTTGAGGGACCCAAGATTTATTTTCCTTTCACAATGTATTTAACTACTATAGAATACCTCCCATGTGGGGAATCATTCAGTATTTGTGACTGGCTTCTTTCATTTAACATAATGTCTTCAAGGTTTATCTATGTTGTAGAATGTGGCAGAATTTCTTTCCTTTCTAAGGTTGAACAATATTACATTATATGTTTATACCACATTTTGTTTATCCACTCATTCACAGATGGACACTTGAATTGCTTCCATTTTTTGGCTATTGTGAATAATGTTGCTATGAACATGGGTGTACAAATATCTGTTCAAGTTTCTGTTTTCAGTTCCTTTGGAGATATAGCCAGAAGTGAAATGGCTGGATCATATGGCAATACTATTTTTAATTTTTTAAGGAACTATCGTGCTGTTTTCCATAGTGGCTGGTTTCCATAGTGGCTGTGCCATTTTACATTCCCTCTAGCAGTGCAGAAGAATTCCAATTTCTTCCCATAAAAGACTTTTTTAAAAATACAAACAGGCCAGGCACAGTGGCTCATGCCTGTAGTCTCAGTGCTTTGAGAGGTGGAGGCAGGTGGATCGCTTGAGTCCAGGAGTTCAAGACGGAGCAACATGGAGAAACTCCGTCACTACAAAAAGATAAAAAAAATAGCTGGACTCAGAAGGCTGAGGCAGGATTCTAGCTTGAGCCTGGGAGACAGAGATTGCAGTGAGCCATGATGATGCCACTGCCCTCCAGCCTGAACAACAAACAGCATGTGAGACTCGGTCTCAAAAAAATAAAAAATAAAAAAGTACAAATGATTATCTCCATATTTTTCTAATAAGATGATTTTCTTCTACTTTCTTTTTCAACAATAAGCCCATAAATTGTATATTTCATTAATATTTGTCCTGTTTTGCCATCCTAATATATCAATTTGCCTACTATATCCAGTAAAAAAAAATTCAAATGATTCCTTTAGATCATGTTAACAAAAGTTGCTACAGTTGATGGTGAAGACAAGTCATGCTGTGATGTGTGTACATGCTGGATATTCTAGCTCACTCATTTATAAGCTGTTCTATCAGAAATACATGAGATGTCATGTGTAATAGTCTCCAACACACTGTGCCTGACCACAGAAAACTCTCTAAATGTTACTCCTTCCCTCTCAGAACCCTGAATCAAAGTTAAATGATTAGTAACACATATCATGAATCATCTTGTCATTGATTTTCAAAACTGTTATGAGCTAAACAATGTCATTTTTAAAAATTGAAGATTGAAAATGGATATCATACATAAACAGAGGAAAGAGAGGCTGCTCTGATTTCCCAAGGGTAAAGTGAGTTGGAGTGGGAGATACTACCCCCAATTCCTTCTTTTACTTGAGGAATCTCTTCAGAACATAGTTTTAAAAGTAATACCCTCGAACCAGGGTTGGCAAACATGGCCTGTGAGCCAAACCCAGTCCACTGCCTGAATTTATCAATAAAGTTTTATGGGAACTCAGCTGTGCCCATATGTTTACATATTGTCTGCAGCTTTCTTGGTACAATGGAAGCATCGAGTCATCACAACAGACCATATGGCCCACAAAACTAAAATATTTACTATTTGGTGCTTTACAGAAAAAGCTTGCCAACTTTCCTCTAATTATTGAGCTCAATGAACAGATAAACTTATGAGTAACCATGATAATCAGGGCTCAACTGCAGCCTGTCCAGGGATGTGGTTCACCAAGTGACCAGCTGGGGCACTTGAAGGCTTCTGTGGTGAGAGCATAGAGCAAGATAGAGGATAAAGCAGGGTATTAACAGTCTGAACAGGACCATTTGAACTAGGAAGCTCGTGGTTTCCTAAAGGGAAAAAGAGTGCTGTTAGCAGAAAGAGGAAAAGATATAGGGCAAGGAAGAACAAAAGAACATTGCAATATCTGTTTTTAAAACAATAGAAAACTAAATGAAAGAATAATCAAACAAAAATTGGATACAAATATATTCTTTTTTTTTCCAGCTTTTATTTTAGACTCAGAGGGTGCATGCACAGGTTTGTTACGAGGGCATATTGTGTGATGTTGAGGTTTGTGGTATAATAGATCCCGTCACCCAGGTAGTGAGCATAGTACCCAATAGGTAGTTTTTGCCCCACTCTCTACCTCCCGCTCTAATAGTCCCCAGTGTATGTTGTTCCCATCTTAATGTCTATGAGTATCCAATATTTAGCTCCCACACATGAGAAGATGTGGTATCTGTTTCTGCATTAATTTGCTTAGGATAGCAGGGTCCAGTTGCATCTATGTTGCTGTAAAGGACAGGACTTTGTTCTTTTGTATGGCTGCATGGTATTCCATGGTGTATATGCACAACATTTTCTTTATCCAATCCACTGTTGATGGGCACCTAGGCTGATTCCATGTCTTTGCTATTGTGAATAGTGCTGTGATGAACATACAAGTACATGTGTCTTTAATTCTTAATAGAAATGTATATTAGCAGTACAGCTAAGTCTTTAAATTGGAAGCAAATGGAATGGATTTGTGCCTTGACATTGGTAAACACACAGAGAACTTTTCAGTTTTCAATTGCCTGGGCTTTCAGACTTAATCGTTTTATCTATGGTAAATACTATAGTTCCACGGCATTCCTTAAGCTACCTAAAAGCATGTGGAAAATCAAAGGGCTCCCATACTTGTTCTTAGCACTCCAACAAGACACAGAAGACAATACTACAATTTAAAGATAACATTAAAAATCTGAAACCCATTTCTACTTTGTCTTGAAATCAGTAACTTTGACCAGTATATGATAAATATTATTTCACTAAAATTTCTGCACACTTCCAGTTAAAAAAAATAATAACAGGGGTCTGTCCACCTCCACAACTCCTGTTTGTGTTCGCTGATGCTGATGAGGTTTTTTGAAGTCTTGTGGTTCAAAATCCTGCTGAGATCAAAGAGCTTTCAAAAGGAATCCAGGCACAATAGTGACACTTGCAAACGCACTCACCCTTGCTCTTTGCACATTATAATAATCCAGGCACTCTGTACTTTACTCCAGTGTCCTACAGAGTAATAAGCATGTTCTTTGGACAGAAAGAGAAATTTAAAAAGTAATGGACTGTGATATTACTCCTTGATTATGTTCATATTTTCTTCACTACTCTGTAATTAGTAGTCACAAAGGCTGAGCCAAATAGGGATTAGAAAGGGACTTAAATGTTATGCAGCTGACAGAATGAATTACTCATTTCTCCTAGTGTACGTATGTTTAAATATTTATGGGATTTTACCTGCATGATTGTTTTGGTGGCCCATTGCCATAATGAAATACAGCATTCTGTTTAATTACAGTGTAGCCAGGTTTTAAGGAAAATTCAGCAAAGTTGGGTTCTTTTGAAATGGATTGCTTTCAGTGGGTTGACTGTTGACTAAAATCTCTTCTATGGCTGTGGTCAGTACTGCTGAAATGTCCCAGTCACATGTATCCCTCATGAGCCAGGAGTTCTGATTTGGTGAAGTGGCCACATACAAGTAGTCACCAGTGCCCCATGTTCAACCCACTCATTGTCAGACGTAATGTGAGATAAAAGTCAAGGGCGGGAAAGACTTAGGAGTGTGGCTGAGTCTGTGTCCAGAATCAAATCCTATGTCACCTCCTGGAATTTGAAGGGGCACAACCACAGGCCTCTTCTCACATTGACCTTTCCATGACCAAGAAAGAGCTCCTAGCATCACGCACACATTCTGCCAGGCTGTGTGTTGTCAACAGATATCACTATTCTGTTGAAGACCTAAAACTGTAGCAGATGTGATTGCCATTTTTGGCTATTGTTAATTGGTTCAAACAAATTTACTGGGGAAAATATTTTTCTCAGATAGATAGAATTGTAAAATAATATATGAGGTTTCCTAATTTTTCCTTTTCACTTAATATTTTTACATACCTTTCCATTTAAATAAACGTTTCAACACCACCATTTTCAATGACTTTGGAGTTGTCTTTTCTATAACTAAACCATAATTTATTATACCAATTCCCTATGATTGAACATTTCTTTGTATGCACATCTTCATGCTCTTTTCTCTTCACTTGTGCTAAATTTTGAAAATAAACACCAAATCAAAGATATGCCCTTTTTAAGCTTGAAGTATAGTTTCAAATTGTGTGACAGAAGCATTGTAATAATTTATATTTTCACCAGTAGCTACATGAGATAATATTCATTTCCCAACACCCTCAACAATATAATTTTTTGCCTCAAGTAACTTTGAAGGTGATTCTATTCCTTCACTGTTGTTTTAATTTGCACTTTCTGTAAACTCTAGATAACCGATTTTTCACTATTAAAACCTGCAGTCATAGGCCATGTAAGATTTCCTCAGCAGCTTACAAGACTGTGTCAGCTTTGATCTGCTTTCCCTAATCGTCCTGCCTCCTCTCAGTGTGCAATTTCAACGTTCAGGCACCTTCAGCTACGCCCGCATTCCTGACCCAACTCAGACCTGAGAATGGTGTTAACTTGTTGACTTCATGGCGGGGATCCATAATGGGGCCAGGCTTTCAGGCTTGTGTTTGCTCCAGCTTTCCCCTGCTCTGACCACTGCGTCTCCTCACACGCCGTCTCCCTGTCTGCTGCCCTACCCAGGAGAACGTCCCCACGAGGGCACCACACCCCTGTCTTCACAGTTGTGGAGTCCAAACACTCACTGTGAAGTGTCACCATTCTTTGCCTGTTGGACAGTATGACTTTAAGATCCAACCAATAGCTCCATTGTTCTGCAGATTTTCTATGAACTTAAATCTTAAAGTTGCTGAATTCTGAAAGTGACATTCTGCTGATCCATCCCAGGCATTTGAATTCGACCCAGACCTCTCTTATAGTGATTCTTGGGACTTTTCAGTGTTCAGCTTCAATAAGAGAGGATGCGATCTGGGGTGGGGCAGATGCAAATGTATGTTCTGCCTTCGCCATTTACTGGTTGCATCACTTACCTTCCCCCCACCTCAGTTTCCTCATCTGTAAAAGACAATGGGTGAGAATGCTCACCACTCTGCGTTTTTGTGGGCATGAAACGCTGGCACTTCATGATTGCATCCCGTGGAGTGTGTAATGTTGTCAGCAACAGTAGCAGAGGATCAGAGAGGTCACCTGCTGGTCTGCCACCTTCTTTGTCTCCTGTTTTCATAGCACACTGTTCTCTGAACAGTCCTGGAATTTATTTCCTCCCCAGGAGTAGAGGATGGACTGAATATCTGAATGTATTGTTCCTGCTCCCTTTCCTCTTCCCCAAAGCTGCTACCTGAACCGGGATCTCCTGCAGGGGTCACAGCCTCTGGAATTGCCAGAGCAACACCATGGGGACATGGTACATCTGCCTCACAGAGCGTGAGGAGTGGTGGGGAAGGGTGTGCCTCCCCAAGCTCAGCTCAGAGGACGCGGCCCGTGGTGAGGACGGGACTTCCACTCCCATGGCACAATGCCTGTCCCCTCCAAAGGCATCCTGCTCTGTCACAGCCTGCTGTCCAAAAGCAGTAGGTAATAACTCAGAGATCAGAAAATAGGGAGCCTGCCCTTGCTTCTGCTGCCCCCAGTGTGGAGATGCTGAACAACAAAGACCCCGTGCAGGGACTGTGCTGGTGGATGGTAGCTGTCAAGCTGACTGAGTCACAAGGTGCCCAGATGTTTGGTGAAACATTATTTCTGGGCATCTCTGTGAGGGCATTTCTGGATTAATATCTGAATTGACCAACTGAGTAAAGCAGATGGCCCTCCCCAGCATGTGGGGACTCATCCTGTCCATTTAGGGCCTGAATGAAATAAACAGCACCTGTAGTCCCAGCTACTTGGGAGGCTGAAGCTGGAGAATTGCTTGAACCCAGGAGGTGGAGGTTGCAGTGAGCCAAGATAGCGCCACTGCATTCCAACCTGGGTGGCAGAGCAAAACTCTTTCTCAAACAAAACAAAACAAAACAAAAAAAGAATAAACAGCTAAGTAGGACAGAACCTTCCTCTCTGCCTGACTGTCCTCTTTGGGACATCAGTCTTCTCCTGCCTTCAGACTCAAACCTGACGTAGAATGGTATCTTTGGCTCTTCTGGGTCTGTACTTATTTCCACAATAACATGAACATATTCCTTATAATAAACCTCTTTATATTGATATCTATATCTATATCTATATATCTATATCTGTCTCTCTCTCTCTATATATATATATATATCACACACACACATATACACATTCATATCCTATTGACTCTGTTTTTCTGGAGAATTCTGACTAATATTAATACTTTTCTCCTTAGTAATGGAAGATCCAGATGACTGCATGAAAGCCATTTGTCCTCTCTAGTTTCCTCTTTTGTACAACAAGAGTAATAATATTGATCTCACATGTAAAAGTATTAAAGGATTAAGGGGCCACTTAGCACTTTGTGTTGGGTTCATGGTAAGAGTTCAATAGACCGTGGCTTTGGGGAGGAGGTGTACAAGGCACATTAAAATGTATATTGCATTCCCAAAGACATTTGGATTCTTACTGCAGGAAATCTTCTGCATTCCTCTCATAAACACTGACCGAACTGCGTCGCTGAATCTCTAACACACAGATCTTTTCTGTCTTCAAATATTGTTTTTCTTTTTATTAGACCAGTGTTTTTCAAAGTTGTGTCCCCACACAAATGCACTAGAATTACCTGTCAATTTACATGCAGAAGAAATATGCACATTCTTGAATCCCACCCAGACCCACTGAATCAGAATACCTTGGCAAACAGCCAAGGAATTTGCATTTTTAACAAGCTCCCCGGGTGATTCTAATGCAATTAAAATTTGAGAGCCCCTGCCTTATGGCCTGCTGAGTCCCCTTACTCCACACAGACATAATTAAGCCTCTTAATTACACTTTTTGCTATGAATTAATAGAGTCTTAATTATCTGAGAACACTGATTGACAATAAGAGGCATGAGATAGTTTGGTTTTTATTCAAAATGAAGGCAAGATTTGAACATCAGTGATGGTAGCCATCTCCTGGTGTAACTGGAGGTTTCTTTGTGACAATACTGTGGTCATTCTGAGCAACCCTCTCTATCCTATGGTGGCATTAGTGTTAGTGTAATGGGGTTCATGGTGATGATTCTGCATAACCCTAAGTGACTTCATAAGCAGATGCTTATTAAATTTGCAGATTTTCCCAAATGAAAGGGGGCAACTTGTCCCTGAAATGGTATCTATTTGGGTACCTACAGAGGTAACCCTAGAATCCTGTTGTCTTCTCACCTTCCTACCCATAGGCTAGTCTGACCACTAAATCTATAGGAACCATCCCCCCAGAGTAAGGCTAATGCTACCATCATTCATTTCTAGCTCACAGTTATGGGGAATTGTTATCATCTTCGTTTTACTGGTGTGGAAATGGAGACGCAGAGGGAGTGAGTTGACCTTTTGACAGTGTCAGCACTGACATCCAGATTTTTAATTCCGACTGCAGGACCAACTGGGCCTCTACTGTTCCTCCTTCATCTCCATTATTGTCAAGTGTCTGCTCATATTCTCTCCAGTCTTTGAGGCCTGACTGAGCAAGGGGCATGAAGGCAGAAAACTGGGCTCCTTGGGTCCTGCTCTGAAAAGTCCTGATGCAGGAGCTGGTCTTCTCCAGAAGTGAAATAACCAGTTGTTTGTGCACACTTGCCACCACCAGCCAGTCCCTGCTTAACTATCCCACCATTATTGTCAGAGGTGTTTGAACCAGAGTGACTCCATCTTGAATAGGGGCTGGGTTAAAATAAGGCTGAGACCTGCTGGGCTGCATTCACAGGAGGTTAGGCATTCTAAGTAACAGGATGAGATAGGAGGTTGGCACAAGATGCAGCTCACGAAGACCTTGGTGATAAAACGTCTTGCGGCAAAGAAGCCGGCCAAAACCCCCCAAGACCAAGACGGTGAGGAAAGTGACTTCTGGTCGTCCTCACTGTTCATTATACGCTAATTAGAATGCATTCACATGCTGAAAGACACTCCCGCCCATGACATGACAGTTGACAGATGCCATGGAAACGTCAGAAAGTTACCCTATATGGTCTAAAAAGGGGAGGAACCCTCAGTTCCGGGAATTACCTACCCCTTTCTTGGAAAACTCATGAATAATCCACCCTTGTTTAGCATATAATCAAGAAACAATTATAAGTATACTCAGTCCAGCAGCCCATGCCACCGCTCTGCCTATGGAATAGCCATTCTTTTACTCCTTTACTTTCCTAATAAACTTGCTTTCATTTTACTCTATGGACTACCCCTGAATTGTATCTTGCACGCAGTTCAAGAACCCTCTCTTGGGGTCTGAACTGGGACCCCTTTCTGGTAACATTATCATCCTATTGTGAGCCAGGGGCTTTGGCCCTCAAGAAGGCAGCAGAGTTTCCTGGAGGGCAGAACATCATAAGCTATTGTGCTCCATGACTTGCTTTGCACTTTTCAGCTCATCATCTTCATTAAATAAGTAAATCACCACACAAGCCTCTTTAAGAATGGGAAAAGGACACATTTACTTTGATTAGAGTTGGGAAGAGAGAGGATAGCACTCGGCTTTTTGTGACATGATTGTAGCTGTCCATAGGCTGGAGCCAGGGTGAAGTGGAATAGAAAGGGATCAGAAAGGAGGCACAAGGAAAGACGAAATCTTGAGCTCTAAATCGAATCCTTCTTCTGATAGCTGCCTCCATTCTTGGTGCTCCTCCTGATTCTCTTTCCCCAGGCTGCATAACCTACTGGTCATTATGATGGCATTCAATTTGGGAACCTCTTACACTTGGATTGTTCAGGTTTCAAACTTTTAATTTTTCCCTTCAAATCCTTGGTTACCTTATTGTGGCTTTTTGTTAGAAATATTATCTGAGACTTGCATTTAATTTCAAGATGGAGAAACAAGAACTGGATTTACCTTCCTTTATGAAGCTACCAAACATAAGGCAAAATGTACAGTTTGCAAGACACTGGGCATTAAGCAATGAAGGATAGTGGTCTGTGAAAGATGGGAAACAAACCAAGTGAGTCCTACAATTTCCTAATCTTCCTGCCTTGAGAATTTCCAGGCCTCAACTGATCTCTCAAGGATGTTCAGAGACAGGCCAGGATACCCTGAGATGAGGAGACAAAGACAGTAAGAGAAGGCCAAGAAGGAAAGCTGCAGGAACAGAGCCTTCCTGATATCTGCAGAGAGTCCCCCTTGAGCATTCAGCTGAATCCGATGCATGAGGAAGGTCTCTGAGGCTAGGAAAGAGCCACCCAGAAGGATTTGAGTAGCAATATCAAGCACTTTCCCAGGTCAAGGAATAACATTGACCTGCCAAACTGGAAAACCTCTATGTCCATGTGGAACTAGGTAAAATGAGCATAGAGGTCTTGACAAAGCAGGAAGAAAATTATTTGTGCTAGGCTGAGCACTCTCAGTTCAACCTAACCAGTTTTTTGTTTGTTGGTTTGTGATGGAATCCCACTCTGTCGCCCAGGCTGGAGTGCAGTGGTGCTATCCTGACTCACTGAAACCTCTGCTCCCAGGTTCAAGCAATTGTCCTGCCTCAGCCTCCCAAGTAGCTGGGACTGCAGGTGCATGCCACCACGCCTGGCTAATTTTTGTATTTTTAGTAGAGATAGGGTTTCACTATGTTGGCCAGGGTGGTCTCAAACTCCTGACCTCAGGTGACCCACCTGCCTCGGCCCCAAAAAGTGCTGGGATTATAGGCGTGAGCCACTGCACCCAGCTCCTAAACAGTTTTAAGTAGCTTCTGTATCTCATAATGAGGATATAAATTCATCAGTGAAAAGTAACCCAGAACTGACACAGATGCTTAGATAAGCAGGCAAGAATACTAAGACAGGATGATAACTTTATATGTTTTAAAAAATTAAGTAGAAACATGAAAAGTATTAAAAAATGCCCAAATTAAAATTCTAGAGTTGAAAAGTGGAATAGGTGGGAAGAAAAAAATACATTAGGTAGAATTAATGTAAATTAGACATTGCAGAAGAACATTTTAATGGACTTGAAGAATAGAAACTATTCAAAATTAGATGCACAAAGAAATACAGAAAGAAAAGGTAATAAATAAATAATAAATAAAATGAATGTAGCCATCAGTGAATTGTGGTATAGTTTCAAGAAGCACAATATACATATATATGTATATATTTATATTATATGTTATTATATTATAGTAGTATTATATTATATACATAATATATTATATATCTATTATGGCAGAGAAAAAAGACATTTGTATAGCAGAACAAATATATGGATAACAAGCAGATGTCTCATCAAAAACTATGAACAAGAAGACAATGTAGGGAACTATGGAAAGGAAAAAAATCTGGTAACCTAGACTTTTATACTCAGTGAAAATGTCTTCAAAAACTAAAGCACAAGGAAATCTTTTTTCAAGGATACCAAAGCTGAAAGAATGCATCCCCAGCAGACCTCTGCTGTGAGAAATGTTAAAGGAAGTCCTTCAGTCAAAGGGAAGTTAATACTGGAGGGTAATACAGATCCACAGAAATGAGTGAAGAGCTCTGGTAATGATGTCTAAATAAATAAGATTTTTTCCTATTATTTAAATTTCTTGAAAAGATAACTGATTGTTCAAACAAAAATAATAACAATGTAATATAGGGTTTATAACATATGTAAAACTAAAACATATGACAAGAACAGAAAAAAAAATGGGAGAGGAAAAATGGAAGTGTACTAACTTAACATTTTATTATAGGTAAAGGGGGTAGTAGCTATCAAAAGTAGATTGTGGTAAGTTAAACATATATGTATGTTCATATGTAAATATATATATATATTATAAACCCTAATGGAACCACCAAAATAACAAAACTAAGTGTTATAGCTAATAAGTAAAAAGAAAAAAAAAGAGTAACACAGATATTCATGAAAGTATTAATCAATATTACCTATTAATCCAAAAGGAAGCAGAGGAAAAAGCAGAGATTGCAGATCACATAGAAAAGCAAGACCAACTCTATGCTGCTGTGGTACAATAGGAAATATATATAGTCATCCCTCAGTATTCCCCGGGGGGATTGGTTCCAAGACTCCTTATGGATACCAAATCATCTCTAGATTGCTTATAATACCTCATAAAAGGTCAATGCTGTGTAAATAGTTGTTATACTGTATTGTTTAGGGAATCATGACAAGAAAATCGTCTGTACATGTTCAGCACAGACACAACCATCCTTTCTTTTCCCCCTGAATGTTTTTGATCCACAGTTGGTTGAACCGATGGATTTGAAACCCATAGATGCGGGGACTGACTCTATTTGGTCTTTGTCCTCAGTCCCTGGCAGAGAGCTCCTAAAACCCTTGGAATTTCCTGACTGAAGGGGTTGATAGGCACTTTTGTTATTCGTAATGAGCCCCTTTCCACCATGCTTGGCACTATGCTAATTGAGGACTGTTGGAGAGTCCCTAGGTAGGTTCAGGATGGGGGCTGGTCACCAGAAAGACCAAACCTTGATTAGATGGCTGGAAATTCTAGCCCCATCTCCAATCTCCATGGAGGAGGGAGGAATTGGTGGTGGTGATGGTAGGGTGGGGGTTAAGTTCAATCACCAATGGCCAGTAATTTGATCAATCACGCTTATATAATGAAACCTCCATAGAAACCCTGAAAGGCAGGGTCCCAGGAGCTTCCAACAAATTTGTGTGTTGGGAGGGTGGCTCACAACTTCACCAGGACAGAGGCTCCTTAGCTCTGACGTTGCTCTGTGAACCTCCTCACCTGGTTGTTCATATGTATCATTTATAATAAACTGTAATAGCAAGTACAGAATTTTCCTGAATTCTTTGACTCTAGTAAGTCATAAAACCTGGCAAGGAGTGCAGGGAGGAGATTGTGAGGACTCCCAAACTTTTAGCCAAGTCAGACAGAAGTGCTGGTAACCTGGAAACCAAGTACTTGTGGTTGGCATCTGAAGTGAGGGAAGTCTCCCTCAAATCTGTGGAGCCTGATGCCAACTCTAGGTGGCCAGTGTCAGAATAGGACTGAATTGTACGACACCCAGTTTGTGTTGGGGATCAGCAAGCTGGAGAATTGGTGTTGGAAAAGATAACACCTCTTTGGTGTCAAAAAGAACTTGAGAGTTGCCTATAAGAAATTCATGTCAAATATAAATACACAGGTGGGTCAAAAGTAAAAAGATGGAAAAAGTTATATAATATTAATACTATAAAAAAAGAAAACAAAACAAACCTGCAATGGCTATATTGATATTGGACAAAGTGGATTTCAGAGCAAAGAATATTTATCGGGATAAAGAAAGTCATTTCACAACAATAAAAGGTTAAGTTTATCAAGAGGACATAGAAATCTTAAACATGTATATGGACCTAATAACAGACCTTCAAAATACCTGAAGCAAAAACTGGTATAACTAATAACTCCATGGAGAGATAGACAAGTCCACAATTATAAAAGAAATTTTAATATCCCTTTCTCAAAAATTGATAGAAAATATGGTAAAAAAAAAAGGAGAAAAAGAGAGAGAGTAACGAATATAGAATATTTAACAGCACTATCAACTAAATTGACCTAATTGACACTTATAGAACATTCCACATAACGATAGAATACACCTTCCCCTCAAGCGCCTGTGGAACATTTACCAAGATAGACAATATTCTGAGTTAGAAAACAAGCCTTAATATGTCTGAAAGGATTCAAGTCATAAAACTTATATTTTCTGACCATAATGGAATTAACTTAGAAATGATTAAAGATAAATCTCCAAATATTTTTAAATGATGCAATGCATTTCTTATTTATTTATTCATTAATTAATTGTACTTTAAGTTCTAGGGTACGTGTGCACAACGTACAGGTTTGATACATAGGTATACATGTGCCATGTTGGTTTGCTGCACCCATCAACTCGTCATTTACATTAGGTATTTCTCCCAGTGCTATCCCTCCCCCAGACCCCCATCCCCCAACAGGCCCCGGTTTGTGATGTTCCCCACCCTGTGTCCAAGTGATCTCATTGTTCAAATCCCACCTGTGAGTGAGAACATGCAGTGTTTAATTTTCTGTCCTTGCGATAGTTTGCTGAGAATGATAGTTTCCAGCTTCATCCAGGTCCCTGCAAAGGACATGAACTCATCCTTTTTTATGGCTGCATAGTATTCCATTGTGTATATGGCAACACACTTCTGAATAAAATGTGGGGCAAGATGAAATCAAAAGTGAAACTAGAAAGTATTGTGAACTGAATGAAAATGAAAACAACATAAAATTTGTGAGATGCTTCAAAAGGGAAATTTGTAACACTAAACTATATTAAAAAGAAGAAAGGTTTCAAATCATTGACCTCGGCTTCCACCTTAAGAAATAAGCCCAAAGTAAAAAGAAGAAAGGAAACAATAAATGAGTTAAAAAAAATGAAAGAAAAAAAACAATAGAAGAAATCAATGCATCCAAAGCTGGTTTTTGAGAAGGCCAATAAAATTGATAAACTTTTAGCCAGGTTGATCAAGAAAGAGAGAGGAAACGCATATTACAAATATCAGAAATGAGCGTGGTGGCATCACTATAGATTCTACAGATACGAAAAGAATAGTAAAAGAATTTCATGGACAACTTTATGCCAATACATTTGACAATGTAGATGAAATTGACCAACACCTTGAAATACACACAAAGTGTCAAAGTTTACACAAGAGAAAAATACCTAACCTACATAGCCCTTTATATATTAAAGAAATTAAATTTAAAAATAAAAACTTTCCCTCAAAGAAAACTACAGGCGTCAATGGCTTCACTGGTGAAATCTATCAATCTTTCAGGGAAGAAATAATAAAAATTCTACATCAACTCTTCAAGAAATTTAAAGAAGGTGTACTTTCCAACTGATCCCATGAAGTCAGTGTTACCCTGAGACGAAAACTAGACAAAGACACTTTAAGAAAAGAAAACTACAAACTCGTATCACTCATGAACATGGACATAAAATTCTAAAACCAGTTTTCAGAAATTGAATCTAGCAATACATTAAAAAGTATCATACACCATAACCAAGTGGGTTTTATCTCCAGAATCCAAGATTGTTTTAATATTTGCCAAGTAATCAATATAATCCATCATCTTAACAAGTTGAAAAAGAAAAACCATATAGTCATCTTAGCAGATATAGACATTCATTCCTGATGACATCTCTCAGCAATGTTGTAATAGAAGAAAATTCCTCAACTTGATAAAAGGCATCTATAAAAAGCCTACAGATAACATTATACTTATTGTTAAAGATTGTATGCTTTTCCCCTAAGATAAGGAATAAGAATGTCCACTGCTACGATTCAACACTGAATTCAGGGAATAGCCTGTATGATAAGGCAAAATAAGTAAATAAAAGTCAACTAGATTGGAAACAGAGAAATAAAACATGTGTTTATCCATGGATGACAGGATTATCTATGTAGAAAGTCAGATGGAATCAACAAAAAAGCTGACAGAACTGGTAACTGAATTTAGAAATGTTTCAGGACACAATAGCAATATACAACAATCAATTGTCTTCCTATGACTAGCAATGAAGAATTAGAAATGGAAATATTATTTACAATAGCACCTAAAATATGTCATACTTATGAACAAGTCTGACAGGAGAAGTAAAGACACATACTTTGAAATCTACAAAAACTGTTGAGAAAAATTAAAGAAAAATAAATGGAAAAATATACCATGCTTTAGCTTAGGACACTTGATATTGTTAAGATTGATGAATAGTTTCAAAACAATGCCAATCATAAGCTTAGCAGACAGATTTTGTAAAAGTTGACCAAGCTCACTCTAAAATTTATATGGCAGATCAAAGAAAAAAAGGCAACTTCAAGCCACACCTTGAACCATAGACAGCATTCAATACAAAGTGGATCATAAATCTAAATGTAAAATCTAAAAGTATAAAAGTTCTAGAGAAAAAAAATTGAAGAAAACTTTTGTGACTTGGGTTAAGTAAAGATATGTTAGCTATGGCACCAGAAACATGACCTAAAAAATAGAAAATTGATAAATTGAACTTCATCAAAATTAAAAATGTATGCCTTTCAGAAGAGAATGAAAACACAAGACATAGACTGTGCCAGTCACCTGTATGGTAAGAGACTTATATCCAGAATATAGAATAATAGAAATAATTCTTAAGAATATAGAAATATAGAAATTAGAATATAGAATATATAAATAGTATAGAATATAGAAATAACTCTCAAGCTCACTAATAAGAAAATCCAGTTAAAAGTGGGCAAAACATTTGAACATACACTTCTTCAAAGAAGATATGCAAGTGGTACATGAGCATTTCAAAAAATACTCCACATTATTAGTTATGAAAATGCAAATTAAAACAAAAATGGGATAAACACCTATTAGAGTGGCTAAAATTTTAAAAGTCTAACTGTGATGATTAATTTTATTTGTCAACTTGTCTATGCCACAGTGCCCAGTTATGTGGTCAAATATTCTGCATGCTTCTCTGAGGGTGTTTTTGGGTGAGATTAACATTACACTAGTAGACACTGAGTCAAGAAGATTGCCTTCTATAAAGTGCGTTGGCTTCATTCAACCAGCTGAGGGCCTGACCTCTTCCCACCCAGACAGAATCCCACAGCAGGCTGTCTTTATACATGCACTGAGCATTGGCGCCTCCTGGGTCTCCAGCCTGCTGGCCCATCCTGCAAATTTCGGACTTGGCAGTCTCCATAATCACATGAGCCAACTCTTAAAGTAAATCTTTTTACATTTATATACATGCCCTGTTGGTTCTGTTTCTCTGGAGAACCCTGATTAATAGCTAGCTATACCATGTGTTTGCAAGGATGTGGAACAAGTGAAACTCTCATATACTACTGATGAAAATGTAACTGGTGCAAGAATTTTTGAGAAGTTTATAAGTTTCTTAAAAAGATAAACCTACATCTATCGTATGATCCAAACTTTCTACTCCTAGGTACTTAGCCAAGAGTAAAGCAAGCATACATTCATTCAAAGACTTGTACACAAGTGTTTATAGCCATGTTATTTGTAATCTCCCAAACAAATGTAATCTCTCAAAACAACCTAAATGTCCATCAACAGGTGAATGCATAAACAAACTGTAGTACTATATCCACACAATGAATTATACAGCAAGAAAGGGATGCACTATTGATTATTCAAAATGGATAAATTTCAACTTAATTGTGAGTGAAAGAAGACAGATAAAAGATACTGTATGATTAATTTATCTGATATTCTAGAAATTGCAAGCTTATGTAGAGCAATAACTTGAAATGTGGGTGGGGTTGAGGAGGGAAAAGGAGAGATTATGAAGAAACAGGAGGAAACATTGGGGCTGGTAGATATGTTTGCTGTCTTGATTCTGGTGAACATTTCGTGGATATATACATAGGTCAAAACTCATCCAATTCTATATTTTAAGTTAAATTTATTACCTTAATCACATCTAAATAAAGGTATTACAAATACAACAATACACCCTTCCATTTTTAATTTTTATTTATTTTATTTTTTTTAAAATGGCGTCTCACTCCATTGCCCAGACTGGAGTACAGTGGCGTGATCTCAGCTCACTGCAACCTCCACCTCCCAGGTTCAAGTGATCCTCCTGCCTCAGCCTCCTGAGTAGCTGGGATTACAGGCATGCCACCACCTTGCCTGGCTAATTTTTGTATTTTTAGTAGGGACGGGGTTTCACCATGTTGGACAGGCAGATCTTGAGCTCCTAACCTCAGGTGATCCACCCACCTCTGCCTCCCAAACTGCTGGGATTACAGGAGGGAGCCACAGCACCCAGCCCATCCTTTAATTTTTTAAAAAATAGCCGTTGCTGAAGATTAAATTACTATTTATAAAAAAAATCCAGGCAAATCTAGAGCAAAGTCAACAATTTGAGGAAAATGTTAGATTGAAACACGAACTGGACCAGAGTCAACTTTAGGGTGAGACTGTAGAAGATGGAGCTAAGAATTGAGTGAGAATGTAGACAGAGTTAAGGAGCCACAGTGGGTGAGACTCCCTAGCCAAGCATGCGGGCCCCTAGCCTCTGGCCTCTTCCCACCCATGCCTGATGTGGAACTCTGACTTGCTTGTGGCCCACACTCCCGAAATCTTCCTCCTCTGCCTGAGCCCCTCACCTCTCAGTGTATTGTGGGTGGATCCTTTTATGTGAGCCCTCTTCAGTCCTGCAGCCAGCAGGGACCATGCCTTCCTCTGTCCTTCCCAAGCCTCTTTTCTCTGCAAATATTTAAAACACAACATACTCAAGCTGCCTTTAGTCCTTTTCTTACCTTCCTATTCATCTGCATTACAGATTTTCCACCAGAGGGGATATAATCCAGTACAGCCCAATACTTAGCCAAGAGAAGGTGCTCAATCAGTGTGCATAGAATAAAACGCACAGCCACCATGGCACATGTATACCTATGTAACAGACCTGTACGTTCTGTACTTGTATCCCAAAAGTAAAATTAAAATAATAAAAAGATTTTAAAAAAATAATGAATGAAAGAAAGGTTTTATTTGCTCTGAGATTTCTCACAATCACCCATTTCCACAAATTCATGATGTCTAGGGCAGAGAAGCCATTTGAAGCGTAGATATCCATATCATGGCACAGCTTTGTTAGGCCACTCTCCTGCATCCCTTTGCTAGGAACTTGGGGGTGCAGAAGTGACAATCCTGTCCACAAAGAGCCTGCGGTCCAGCGAGAAAGGAGCCACATCCTTCAACAGTGACCTGTGTCCTCTGCCCTGCCCCTCCCACTGCTCCCATGGAGGCTGGCTTGGGCTGGCATCCTAGCTCCTGCCTCCCTAGGGTCATCTGCCTGTTTGCCTGCTGAGCCTGGCCTTCCTTCTACAACCTGCACCCTCCCTTCTGTGGGGCATGAAACTGCCTTCAGGATGCTCGCTGAGTTTCAGTTTTCCTTTTAACAACAGAGGCCACATCTTTTTCCTAGCATTATTGACAGCCTCTTGGTCACCTTTTAAAAATCGTGTCGCCCATGTTCAACTGGGAAAGGGAAATGATACCAACCAAGGAAACAAAGGATAACTGTCCTTGAAGCTCCAAGGTTGCTTACAGTGGCAACCTGCTCTTGCCAGGGAGGACAGAATGAGGGGTCTTGCAGAGAACAGAGCTATGCCCTGTGTGCCCATGTTCCAGAAGGCTGGGACTGTGTTTCTCTTCTTTGTTCCAGTGAAGGAGAGTGGATACTCGGAATGTGTTTGTCAAATAAATGGATGACATAAAGCATAGGCATCACTGGGGAGAGCATCCACAGTTTGGCTTTGATGGTTCTTAAAGTGTTCTCGATGTTAATAGATTTATGATAGGAGTCTCTTGTCCACCTGCTCCTCTCCAACCTGAGTATTATGTGATGTATTGTGCATTTTTATTACCACTGTTCTGTTTACATTTAGTGAGGATGAATAAGAGTTGACCATTTTATATTCCATGGGGCTAATTAGTAAGAAGCCTCTCTTATATCTCCTTTATCTTTTTGCTTTTTCAGACGGAGTTTATAAAGTTTATCAGTTATGGCTTATGAGGTTTGAAGCATCACTAACATCTAATCAATGTAATTCCTAATACATGAGCAAGAGTGCATGTGCACGTGTGTGTGTTGGGGTGGGAGACGCTAAATGGAATCCTTGCTTTCAGGGAAAGTATAGTCTAATAGGAGATAAGGTGCACAACTATGAAAGATTGGAAAGCTGTTTCAGAGGGCATATGTGAAGACAGCCCTTAATCAAACCATAGTCTCACGGGGGCCAGGGAAGAAATGTCTGAATCTTGCTACATTTTCACTCTTGAATCTCTTTCTGGTGTCTTCCCTTGGTTGGACCTAATCAAAGTCAAGACAATGGGACCAGGGGACACTGTCCATTGAGGTCAGCATCCCACATTATAAAGCACGGCAAGGAGGCTGTGGAAGGGCAAGTGGAAGGCGTCTAAAACCCTAGCCGAACTTCCCTTCTATTTTAAAGTCACTAGAAGAACAACTATGAGCATTCAAGGACTCAGGACATATTGCTCTTCCCATAAGTTATTCCTGAGGAACCAACTTGTTGAGCTTCAGATAACCAAGAGATCATTGAAGCATCAGCATATGTTCTGGTGGTAAGCATTGGTTTACTGGACTAAAGATTAAGTAATTGTGATACAGGTGACAGAATGGAATTTAAGTATTGCCTGTTCTGATTCAATGAATGTTACAGCTAACAAAGATACATCAAGAATGGGGAAATTTATAGAACAAGCTTGCTGACTGCTTCATAGGGATAAACTGGGAATAAAAGCTTATCACATTCAATCAGACACTGAGAGAAAGTAAAGGGGGGAAATACATGGGTCAATTTAATTTTACTATTGTGACTATTCAGAATGAATAGTGTCAAAAATGGGGAACATAGGTTATTATATAAAAGTATTAGTATAAAATGATCATGAAAGTGAAAAACTTTCTCAAATACTAAAAATACATTTTAGAAGTATTAGTAAACATACCTATGAAAGTGACTAAAATTAAAAAGATAACAATACCAAATATGATGAGGATTTGGTGGAACTGGAACTCTCAAACACTGCTGGTGAGAATGTAAAATAGTATAACCACTTAGGAAGACAGTCTGACAGTGTCTTCAAAAGTTAAATGTGGCCGGGCACAGTGGCTCATGCCTGTTATCCCAGCACTTTGGGATGCCAATGCAGATGGATCACTTTGAGCTCAAGAATTTGAGACCAGCCTGGGCAACATAGCGAAACCCTGTCCCTACAAAAAAAAAAAAAATACAAAAATTAGCCAGGAATGGTGGCTTGTGCCTGTGGCCCCAGCTACTCAGGAGGCTGAGGCTGGAGGATTGATTGAACCTGGGAAGTGGAGGTTGCAGTGAGCCGAGATGGTGCCACTGTACTCAAGCCTGGGCAACAGAGACCCTGTCTCAAAAAAAAAAAAAAAAAAATTAAATGTATGCCTACTGTATGTTCCAGCCATTCCACTCCTGGAATTTTTCCCAGGAGAAATGAAAGCATATGTCCATGCAAGGACTTTCACACAAATGTCCACAGCAGCTCTGACTGCAATAATCGGCAAGTGGAAGCAACCCAATGGCCATCAACAGATGATAGGATAAACCACCAATATGTCTATATAGTGGAATACTATTTAGTAATAAAAAACAATGAACTATTTGTACATGTGATATCAAAGATGACTATTAAAGTCATTATGCTGAAAGTTTCCATAAAAGTCTTACATTTAGGTTGGTGATTCATTCTGAGTTAATGCTTCACTATAGCTTAGTTTGTAACTTTCAGATTAATCGTTCTACACAACTGAGGCAAGACCGTTTTGCATACGCTACCCAATGTCCCATGAGACCTAAGATTTTCCAGCCTAGCTCATGGAGACAGGATAATATTCTCAGCCTTGGATAAGGGTCCAGTTCTTTTCTCTTGAATCCTTGGGAGTGGTTCTTGCTTTGGCCTAAGGTAATTTCCTCGTGTGCATTCAATGATTATGACTCAACTGAGTATTCAAGAGGGGTCCTCTACAGAACTGTGGTTTTCACTTTGTGCAGCTCTCCTTCCCTTCTGTTCTCCTTGGACTCTTAGCTCCGTCTCTTCTATTCAAGAAGTCCACCAGGCTTTGCTTGCATCTAGTCCTGGAAACTCTCCCAAAGCAAGAAGCCAGGAAGTTGCAGGGCTCATCTATGTGTTTTCTTTCTGTCAGAGAATCATTTAATTGCCAGGCATTCAATCTCTAAAAAAAATTGTTTCATGTATTTTGTCTGTTTTTTCATTGTTTCATCTAGGAGGTAAAATCTATTTCCTGTAATTCCATTTTGATTAGAAGTAGAAATTTATAAGACATTATATTTAAATATAAAATACATATTGAAATATAACAAATAGTATTAAAGGTCAAACATATTGGTTGGATTAATAAGTATAAAAGTGGCTTAACTTACATAATAACAGGAAAAGATTACTGGATGGACCAACAAAGCAAAATTCAGCTCCCTGCTGTTTATAAGATACAGCTAAAACAAAGAGATTCAGAAGGTTCAATATAAAAGTGATAGACAATGATATACTAGGTAAACATAAATAGCAAGAAAGCAGAATTTATGTTCTTGGTAGCTACAGCAGATGTGTCAGGGCCCTGCTCGTATCTCTTTATTCTTTCTACTGTGCTGCGCATCAGCTCCAAATTCCACTTTCCAGCCCCTCATTCTTTGCACAGTGGCTTTCTCTGGCCTCCAGAGTGTTCTTTGTTCCCCATGGGCTGATCAGAGGTGCTGAAGAATCAGTATCCTCTGAGAGCAGTTCCCAATCAATCAGTGATGGTTAGTTGATATATAAATACCCCAGCTCCCTCTCCTTTGGGTGGAATAGCTCTGAGGCGTGTGTATTACACTGACACCTAGAGTTTCCAAGTGGAATAAATCTCCATCTGTGTATTAGAGTTGTCTAGCCGGACAGGACTAATAGAACAGAAGTAATATAAAGAGGAGTTTATTAAGGAGTATTAACTCACAGGATCACAAAATGAGGTCCCACAATAGGCCATCTGCAAGCTGAAGAGCAAGGAAGCCAATCTGAGTCCCAGTGCTTAAGAACTTGGAGTCCCATATTCAAAGGCAGGAAGCATTCAGCATGGGTGAAAGATGTAGGCCGGAAGACTGAACCAATCTAGTCTTTCCATGTTCTTCTGTCTGCTTTTATTCTGGCAGCACTGGCATTGGATTAGACTGTGCCCACCCATATTGAGGGTGGGTCTGCCTTTCCCAGTCCACTGACTCAAATGTTAATCTCCTTTGGCAACACCATCACAGACACACCCAGGAACAATACTTTGCCTTCTTCAATTCAGTTAAGTTGACACTCAATACTAACCATCACAAGCTATCCACAGTAGTAAATGGCTTTAGAATGCATCATTTACCTTGCCACCCTTTCCTGACTCACTTTCCCCTTCGCTTATCAATGTTTTCTTCACTTCCCAAATAAATCACTTGCATTGAATCCTTGTCTCAGGATCTACTTAAAGGGAACCCAAACCAAGAAGATAACAGAAAACGCAAAGTTCAGCCCCCACAAAACAAACCAAAACACAATAAGCACAAATATCAATAATGCTAAAGATTTAAATTTGTAAGGAAGTTATAAATGTCTATGTATTCAATGTCAGATCAATCACTTCTATGAAACTAGAGATGTAAATAAAAGTAGACTAAAACACGTTCATAGTAGGAAACGTCTTCTCAATCTAAGACAGATCAAGTAGATAAACATTTAACAAGGATATAAAATACCTAGTTAACAAGTTCAGTAGGTTAACTTTTATAGATACATCTGGTACTCTGAAACCAGGCTATCGAGAATATACTTCCTTTCAAGTACAGATGGAGCTTCCTTAAAAGTTGACCCTGTTTTAGAACATCTCCCAAAAATCTTGAGTAGCTCTAAAAAGTAAAATAACACTAACAGCATTTATGATCATAATACAGTAAAATAAAAATTATATACTAACAATTTTTAAAGGCCCTCCAACAATTTGAAAACAAGCTCAAAGCAGTTAAACTTTCTCTAAACAGGCCAGGCAGTTGTAGAAGTCACCTTACTTTTCTTTCTATCAGGGATCATTTCGTTAAGCAATGGTTGGCTATTAAACAACCTTGGCTCAATGGGGAAATATAAAGTTAAATATTAAAACTTCTAGAAAATAGCAAAAATGAAAACACAATACATCCAAATCTAAAATTCATAGCAGTAAATACTTATTACAGTACAAATGAAAATATATCACCCAGGCAAAAACCTAGAAAAGAGAACAACAAAGTAAACTGATAGAAAAAAGAAAAAAAATCAATAACAATAAAAGCAGATTAAAATGTAGGGAAAAAACCCACAGCAGAGTTAAATAAGAAAATATAAATCTTGTTCTTAGGAAACAACAGCAACAAAGCTGACAAGCTATCACCCAGATTAATACAATAAATGAAGTATGAGTACGCAAAGTAAGAGATGATACAAAATAACTATCAAAAGAGAGGAGATAAAATGAGATTATACATTGAGCAGAATGTTCTGCAAATAAATTTGACAACTTAAATAAAATGGGTTACTTTGTGTAAAATATAATTTATCGAAGCTGGCCCCAGTACAGATAGAAAGTTTAATCAGGACCAATTCCCACACAATAAATAGAGAAAGTTGTAAAAAATGTTTCTTTACAAATAAGCACCATGACCAGGTAATTTAATAAAAAAATTCTACTAAATAATGAAAAATCAGAAAATTGCAGGGCTACCCAAAATATTCCAGAGCTTTTTTTTTTTTTTTGAGATGAAGTCTTGCTCTGTTGCCCAGGGCAGAGTGCAGTGGTGTGATCTCAGATCACTGCAATCTCCACCTCCTGGGTTCAAGTGATTCTCGGGCCTCAGCCACCCAAGTAGCAGGGACTACAGGTGTGCACCACTACACCCAGCTAATTTTTGTGTTGTTAGTAGAGACGAGGTTTCACCTTGTTGGCCAGGCTGGTCTTGAACTTCTGACCTCAGGTGATCCACCCGCATTGGCCTCCCAGAGCGCTGGGATTGCAGGCGTGAGCCACTGAGCCCAGCAGAAAATATTACAAAACTTTAAAAAACAGTGACATGATGTGAGTATGATGTGGATATCAAAACTTAACAAATGTAATATGAAAAAGTAATTATAGACCAATCTCACATATTAATATCAGTGCAAAAATATTAAATGAAATAATAAGTAGAATCCAACATCTCATTTAAATATGAATTCATTCTGACCACATGATGCTTGTGCTAGAAACAAAAAAATGATTCAATACTGGCGCTCTATTAATATCATTCAGTATATTAAAAGTCTGAGAAAAATTCTATCATCTCAATAGATGTCAAAAGAGCATTTAATAAAATTCAATGCTCATTCATGATTGTTTTAGAGTTAATGAAAGAATATGGATAGATTCTTTAAGAAAAATTACATAACTCCTATCAAAAGCCAGTTTCTTATAATGGGGGAAACTTAGAGGCAGTTCCAGAAAAAAATAAAAGAGGCAAGGATGCCTACAATTTGCACTACTATTTAACAGCATATTGGCGGCATTAAAGCAATGCAGTTAGACACATAGGAATTGGAAAGAAAAAGATGAAACCATCTCTGTAAGTGACAGCATTGTTTACCTGCAAAACTGTAGAAAACACCACTGCAAACAATAGAATGATTTATAAGGTAATATCAGTAATCTTTATGTATACAAACAAAACTCTTAGCAGATATATGGAATAGTAAATATAATTACAACAGCAAAAATTTAATAAAATAAAATAAGAATAAAGCTAGCAAAATAATGTACAAAACCTTTATGAAGAAATCTGTAAATAAAACAGAAATGGACATGGACAAATGTATATCCATGTACATTTATCTACTTGTATGGATAGTATGTCTATTGTCTTAAATTTAATTTATAATTTATTACTATCACAATAAAAATACCATTTTTTTTTCCCTGAAGTTAAGCAAGTAGATTTAAACATTGATTTGGAAGATTAAATGATGTAGCATAGCCAGAAAATCCTGAAAACGAAGAGCTTTTGTGGAGGGCTAGCCCTTTGATACATGAAAACATAATAATAGCAAGTCTTTATGAATAAAACCGTGCTATTTATGCATAGATAGACAGACAATGAAACAGAAGAGGAAACTCAGAAGTAAATAGATACAATTGTATACGGACAAGTAGAGAGTTGGCAGTTGAGGAGGAGAAAAGTAGACAGGATGAAGTTACTCTTGGGTTTTACAAAACAAGATGGAGCATTTTGGTGATGGATTGGCTATGGGGATGAGAGAGAGGGAGGTGTCGAGAGTGTTTCTCGGGTTTCTGGCTCATGTGGTGGGGTGAGGTGGCAAAAGGTACTACCTAGTGCCCATTCTTAGTTACCTTTGGAATATTGGGAGTGCAACAGAAGCTCCCTTGTAGTTGCAAAAAAATGTAATAAACAAAAACACAATGTCATCTATAATGATTATTGTGTTGATTTCATATGGACAATCACTTGTGCTGATTTCACATGTGCTGGCTTCATGATGGGAAATCTTGTGGCTCCTCAGTTTATTATACGTTTTCCATACTTTATTCCACCTTATCTATAGTCACTCGTGCTTGATTTCTTTTTTAGTCTTGTATGGGATATCTCAGAGAGCTTGTGTCCGTTTTCAGCTTCTGGTACTTTCCAGGACTCGACTGCATGAGCGCGATCTTGTAGGTAGCCAGGAAAACCCTCTTTCCTTCGCACCAGACAAATTGTGGTTCTTATCTCCCTCCTCACTTGCTTGAGTTGCTAGCCATCACTTCATAGTTGCTTTCCTTTCTCCACTGTTGCTCCTGTCTGCTCCATCAAGCTTTCTGTAGTCAGAGCGATGTTTCTAAATTAATCTTGCTATGCCCTCCTCAAAGACTTCAGTGATTCCTCATGCCTTCAGGATAAAATCCAAGCTGTGGCTTAGAAGGCTCCAAAGCATTCAGTCATCTCTGAAGGTCATTTTCTGAAACTTTGTACCTTGCCCATGGTGTCCTGACTCTGCTGAACATTCTCTCTCTGTCTAGAATGACTAGCTAACCCCTTCTCATTTTTTGGCTCTCCACTCAGGTGTCTCTTTCTCCAGCAGCTTTCTTGACACCCTAGCTGGTATTTGGGTCCTCTATTCCCGGTGTCACTAGCACTCTGTGCACCTATTATAACATCTTTGCTACTCGTCTTCCCTCCCCTGCGAGGCTGAGCTCCTTCTGAGAAGGGCGGTGACTCTGACACTCCTGTTCCTCAGCATGCAGCCCAGGGCCTGGCACAGAAGGGCCCTCAGCAGTTGTTGAATTTAAGGAGGAGGAAGAGTACAGTCCTATTTAGGCCCTGTTCATTTCTGTCTTTGTTCAAAACCCGTTCTCTCCTCCCTTCATTCTCAAAATCTCCTAAGCGTTCCCAAGCTGATTTATTTGTCACATGGCCATAAAATTACTAATTGGAAATGCTGGTGCCCAATTCATCCTGCTGGCATCTTCCCCGCTTGTCCCATCTCAGTCCCTGGAAATTCCACATTACTAATGAACCACCACCCTTTGCAATAAATCTGCAAGTTATCAATAGGGTCTAATTTTTTAAACATTTCTTTTTTTCTTTGGTGTTGGGTCACTTAAGGCCATTATGAGAGAGAAATAAAGTGGATTGTTGAAACCTAATGATTAAAATATGAAGCTGTCTTTTTATTTCACACTCAGACAAGCTTGCTAATTGCAAGGTAAGGTTGGAGCAGCTTTAAACTTCTTGGCCACATGCAATATTTAGGAAGGAAAATGAATGAATGATTAACTTTTGGTAAATAAGAGACGTGGAGGCACATTTCCACCGTTGCAATATTGTGAGAGGAAAAAGAAAACTGCAGACCTCTAGTTGGTATAAAGAAAGATTAAACTCTGTTTTATTTGGAAGAATTACAAACTCAAATGGAATTCAGATATTCACTTGTGTTGTTAATTCAAAGTCATCTTTTGCAGCTTAACACACCTCCATTCTGATGACGTATTGAGGTTTGGTTTGCTTTGCCTCTCCCTCCTTAGGCGTGGGGAAGAGCCTCCACTGACCCTCCCAAAATGTCTTTCTCCCTCTCCCTACCTTGCTCTCTGCCCTGAGAAGCTACCCAGTATGGACTGCCTCAGCAACTTCCCTTGCTTTGAGAATTCTGGTTGGTCTGGACAATGGGAAACACTGGACAAGATGGGAGGCAGGAGAAGAGAGAGGTTGGGATGTTTACTGTCACAGCCAGTCCAAGGTGATGGCTATGTTTCTCCCTCAAAGGCCATGTCCTGTCTAGCAGCCCCCTGCTATGGACAGAATGGTGGCCAGGCTGTGGAACTGCGCCTCACCTTGCTCTTTCAGACTAAGGAGTGGTAAAGAACCTCCCAGTTGCCAGCCTTTGCTGGTTTTCTTGAACCCTGTTCTCACCTTGGTACATAATTCCAGCATTAAGTTTCCCCAGAATCACCCATTTCAGAGAGCCATTTGTTTCCTGGGACTCTGGCCAACATTCACATCAAAAAATTCAATTCCAGAACACCAGGTGTTTAGAGATCACTTCCTCCAAGTTCCTCACTTTGCAAAGGAAGAGACTGAAGCTCACAGAGAAAGGATGGCTTGCCACCTGCCATGTAGCTATTGACAGCATAGCCAAGACTGGAACCCACGGCTCTCATATTTTCAAACTAGCATTCCTACTTTGGTGCCAAATGGCATGAATCAAATAATTGAGCTTCCTTATTAATAGCAACAATTGCCATTATTATATTAGTTAGCTTTAACTGGGGGCTTCCTAGGCGGCGGGCACTGTGCTAAGTGTATTTGTTTATCAGCTTCAGCTCTCCGGACCGTGTGATGCAGTTCCTGCATGTTTACCAATGTTGTCGATCGGGAAACTCGAGCTAAATTGTGTGTCCCCAGTCACACAGCTTGGGGTAATGTGTGACAGCCCAGGATTCCCACCTGCATCTTTCTGACAAGAAAGTCATGTTTAGACCACCCTGTAACGTACCTTTGGCTAAGACCCATGATGTGGGCTGAATCTGAAACCGAATAATATCGAAGAGGCCAGAATAAAGGTCAAATGATGTTTAAGCCAAGAGAGCTGTGGAGAGCATGGAAAAGTTGTGGGGCCATGTGGTCAGCTGGCAGGTGTGGAGTTGGTTCCCATGCTTCTCTCACCATTCAGTGGCTTGCCTCAGTAAAAATGGTGGTTCCAATGGGACGGACCATGCCAGAAAACTTACCCTCCTCAGGCAGAAGCCCCTGGGAAAACAGGGGCTGACAGAAGCCCCTGGGAGATGCACAGGGAGTGGCCCAAGGTTGGGAGCCAAGCTGGAGTCCAGAGTCAGAACCGGGAAACTGTCCCAATCATGGGAACCAGGGATCTGGGAAGCACTTGGACATGATTCCACCAAAAGCTGTCTCTTTCACTCAAGGAATCTTAAAGAATTACACAGAGCCACTGTCCATAGCTATTTTCCACATGATTAAATCAGTATTTGCTTAATAAAGAAAATCTGGTAGAAATGAGGAAGTGGAGAAAAGAAAATAAACTCTTTCAGCTCAGGAATGTCACCATGTTTGCCACAAGAGTCCGTGGTTTGGGACATTCATGTCTGGCGGGGGAAAGGGGATATCTCAGATGCGGGGTGTGGCAGAGAAGCTACCAAGGAGTGCACTGCCAAGTCCCTTCTGGGCCCCACACCTGGGCCTGCTGCCCTGTGGCTCCCCAAGAACTTTGGAAGCAGCAGGGAATGGGACCCTCAGGATCCGTGCCAGCAGTGCCACCTTGAGCAAGCCATGACCCTTTTATGAGCTTCAGTTTCTGTAACTGTTAAGAGCAGCATGGTCAGCTGAGCCTGTGCAGGTCTTACCATCTCATAGCACCCTGTCCTCCAGCTGCATTTTTGCTGGAAAGCATGGCCCAGCTAGGGAATCCTGCAGAGCCAGCACACTGGACTCCCCTCTCGCTGCTCACCAGGGCTCCCCTCATCTCGTCTTTGCCCAATTCTCTTGGCCAGGACCTTCCACATACCAGGGAAGAAGCTGCAACCCTGGTAGGACCCATGGATCCCAGGTTTCCCGGTGGTCGCCTTCCCAAGTCAGATTCCGATGCTGCCTTCTTTGTGAGGCTTTTTGTGTGGATTCTCTTAGCGCCAATCCGTGTTGCCAGGGGATGTTTAGATTAGGTCATGTACCTACTCAAGGAAGCTGAATGTGTCCTCGCTGGTTCACTAAAACCATATTTCTTAGAAGTGAGGCCCTTACTGCTCAGCTGGCCCCAAAACACAAGCATGATGAGATCACCCACAGGACCCCAGTAGTCCTGACTGAATGTTGATGTAGTCCCTCCTGGGGGTCAGGGGTACAGCTGTGATCCTCAAGTGAGGAACTCAAGCTTCTGCGAGGTCCCTGGTGGTAGAATGTCAGTAGTAGAGACTCCGCTTCCCCCACCTAGACATGCCTTCAATACACAGGCCCACTTTGAGCCCATAAGACAATGCTCAGGACAGGAGCCCTTCCCGACCCTAGATCCCATGAACGAAAAGGAGGTGGGCATTTCCTTTCCACTGCTTTAAAAATGCTTTGTGGGCTGGGCACGATTACACACCTGTAATCCCAGTACTTTGGGAGTCTGAGGTGGGTGGATCACTTGAGCTCAGGAGTTCCAGACCAACCTGGGAAACATAGCGAGACCTTGTGTTTACAAAAAATACAAAAATTAGCTGGGTGTGGTGGCACACACCTGTGGTCCTAGCTACTTGGGAGGCTGAAGTGGGAAGATCTCTTGAGCTCGGGAGGTGGAGGTTGCAGTGAGCCAAGACTGCGTCACTGTGCTCCAGCCTGGGTTACAGCACAAGACGCTGTCTCAAAAAAAACAAAAACAAAAACAAAATGCCTCTTGCCTCTGTCTCCTGAGACAGGAACACTTCCTGGGGTACTATGAGGGGAGAGTGAGATTTGGGGCCACACCAGCGTGAGGGTGAACACAGCTGTGTGACCACAGACAAGTCACTACATGTCTTGGGGCCTCTTGCTCGGCTATAAAATGGGGAAAGCAGATTTTAGGAGACCACGTATGTGAGCATGTGGACCAGTGTCTTGGCATTGTCCCAGGAATGGCTTGTGAACTCTACTTGGCTGAATCATCTGAACTTTTAGGGATCCCAGTTGTCTGGCCTGTTGAGGTTAACTACTCATGTGGTTCTGATTTACATAAGGGAAGATAAAAATGACAGCTACTCGGGAGGCTGAGGCAGGAGATTGCACCACTGCACTCCAGCCCGGGTGACAGAGCAAGGCTCTGTCTCAAAAAAAAAAAAAAAGGCAAAGCAAACTCAGAAGAGGAAAAAAGAGGTGGCTCCTGCTAACTGCCTTCTTGCCCTAGTATGCACAAGGATGCCACATGGGTAGGTAGACCCTCGGGGCAGGAAGGAGCCATAAAATTCCACTGTCTCAGCACTTGGAAAACAAGCCTTCAGCGAGCAGCCACTCTGCCTTTGGCCTTGCTTTGCTCTGACATCCAGGATCTAGCCAGTCACAGGGCGATCTGGGGTTGTGAACGTCCTGCCTACATCACAGCGTGGGGACAGGAGCTTTTCATGGGAGGCACGTTTGCTGTAGGACATGCACTATTTGGGATGAAAACTCCTACTGGATTTCCAGGCCAGAGCCTTTCTGGCGCACCCGTGACTCTCCTGCCATGCTGTGGGTGTCCTGGAGGTCGGGCAGCCTCACAGGTCCTTCCTTCTGAGCTGCTTGTCGGCTCCCTCACTCCGAGTGCCCACCTCATGTGCCCTTTGACTGGACACCCACCAATGACTCCACTCTCCCGCCCCAGTCACCCCGCTTCACTGCAATTTGGAGTCTGTCCAGGTCCTCTGAGATGCCTCATAGGGGGGCTCTGTTTCTCCCCACAATCAGGCATGTGCTCATTAGTCATGGGATGAGCGGGTCATTTTGGAGCTTTCTATCCGAGGCAGGGGCTGTGGGGTTGATCTGTTTTGCTGCCTCAAGGCTTGGCAAGGCATGGGGAGGGCCACTGCTGGGCAGACCCACCTGGGCTTTGGTCAGGAGGGTGAGCGGCAGCCTGGGGATGCAGCTTCTCCCGCAGTCCCCCTTAGAGGCATGGGAGCAAGCTGCATGATGACAACCTGTTCCGGGAAACTCCTTTCCAAGCCGACTTCTTAGGAATGAGGTGCTGCTTTAGAAATCCACAGCAGAGACCAAACTGCCACTGCTCTGGCCACGGGGTCCAGCTGCAGATTAGGAAATGGGTGTAGTGCAGGAAGATAGAGAAATCAGTCCTGTCCTTTCCTAGTAATGATGCTGTCAGATGGGAGGAAGGAGCCTTGACTTCCCAAGCCCATCAGAGGCTTTAGGACAGGACTGGGGTCGGGATGCTTGACTTGGAGCCCGTCTCGTACATCCTCTTTGAACCCTTCTCAGCCTCCTGGAACCCTGGCAGTTGGTCCTTGGCACTTTGGTCCTTCTGCTGAGTTCTGACAGCCCAAGACCATCTTCTCTCTGCCCCTTGCCCACTCTGGTGCTGCGCATCCGCCCTCCCCTCCAATCACATCATGCCACACCCCTTGGTCTGGAACCATCTGCCCTCTGCTCCATCAGAATCTGCATCAGATCATGTTTTAGGCTGCTCACTTCCCTTCATAAAACCCATATAGCGCTAGCACTGCGTTCCTAGGGCTAAAGGCCCCACGTGAGTGAGACCTGGCCCCAGAGTGCCCAGTCACAGAAGCCCGTGGATTCTAGTGTGCAGTGGCCACAGCAACCTGAGGTGCCACCTTCCATAGGGCAGCGGCATAAGGACGCTGGGTCTCCCATGGGAGGTGGCTGGGCTTTGGAGGATGAATAGGAGTTCTAAAGCAAAGCATGGAAGAGTCCACATGGTATGTCTGGGGAAACACACATAGCTTGATGTTTTTCAAGTTGAGTGGAGGGGCACCAACTGGAGCCACAGTCTTACCACCAACTCACCGCATGTCTTGCTGGCCCTTTGCTTTCCTGAGTGGGTCTCTTCATCAGGGCTGACCTACTACACAGTCTGCAGTGTGGAGCACCCAGACACCAGGGGAGGAAGCAGGGGGTCTGTGTGTGAGGCAGGGGGGCTTGGGTAGAAACCACCGACCCTGTCCTCAGGAGATCTAGAAAGCCCCTGCTGAGGACACGGGTGGGACAGCAATGCATGGACAGCAACGGGCTGAGAAGTTCACCTTTCTACCTTGCTTATGCTCCTCAAGGTCTCTGCATCTATATGAAGGGTCTGGAAATTGAGTCCAACCACTGTAACACATGGCTTTTTCCATTAGGAATGCGAGTGGGCTCCAGTCAGCTCTGCAGGAGCCACTGCCCCTGTTCTTACTTAACTGGAGCCCCAGTTGGGCACTTGGCCTAACCACTCATGAGCAGGAGCCAAGTTCATCACTTCTTGACTCTTCAGCTTTTAACACATTTGCTTCTTCAGTGAAACTTCTGGATTTGCAGGCAACAATATCCATCCTGGGCCTATCTCAGTGGTGGAAATAACATGGCATGGAATCACCCTGCCTTCCCCCAGCAGCATACCCCTGCGAGGCCCTAGTGTGTGTTCTTGGCCTCTGGACATTTTCAGGTGTTGCTCCTCTGCCTGGCTGGCTGCTGCTGCTCTTTCACCCTGCTGGCAATGACTGGACTGTTCCATGCTCGTCAGCTCAGAGCTTCTGCCCAGCCCCTCCTCTGGAAGAATTCCCTGTCTCTCCCCTGTGTTTCCCCTCCCTTGGGACACCAGGCTCACTCATGGTGATTGGCCAAGGCCATGTGGCCCCTCTACTAGTGGGCTTATTGGAAGGCAGGGACTAAATTAATTTGTAATTTCTTCCTAGCGCCAGTCTGGCTTAGAGAAGCTCTCTCAGTATTGGTTGGAAGAAAAAACAAAAGGAAGGAAGGAGGGAAGGAAGGGAGGAAGTAAGGATGGGAGGAGGAACAGAAGCAAAGAAGGGAAGGTGGAAAGAAGGGAAAGAGAGGAAGCAAAGGAGGGAGCGGAAAGAAGACAGGAAGAGAAAGGAAGAAAGGAAAGGAAGGTGACCTTTGGTGACAACAGAAAGGCAAGGCTGCTTCAGTGCCTGAAGCACTTTACCCCAAGGCTACTGGTGGCCTCCTACTGGGACATCCCCAACAGGTCCACATCTCTTATTTGGATCTGCTGACTCCTGGCATCACCATCAGGCCAGGGCCCAGTGCCTGCCTCCTGGCACCGGACTACAGAGAAGGGGGTGGTGATGTTGGCCCTGGCTCCCATTTGTAAGACCTGGTGCCATACATGTCCCATGGAGAGTTCCATGGCAACTGTTAGGAGATGGGTGGCAGAGGGAGACTTTGCTATGCTTGATGTTCAGCCCCTTGGGAGGTGCCTCTGGGAGCTGGGGAGGATCTGCCTGAGACCAGCACACCAAAGACAACTGCAGCCCCAGCCTCCATGCCCGTCAGGGCCAGCAGTACAGCCTGGTGCCTCAGGCTGCTGGAAACCTACCATCGGCCCCCTCCCCTTCCTTCCCAATCAATCAAGTGAACACCACACCCTGCCATGCTCAGACCGTGCTCAGCTTTCCTTCATTTCCTAGATAGCCACTGTCCAAATCCGTCATCGCTATCCTCTGCCTGGATCTTCCCAGTCCCCCCTCCTCCCTCCCAGAAGCCAGTCCTGTCCCCTCCCCAGTGACAGTATGGTTCTTTGTGATAGGAAAAAATAAAATTCTTAAGAGTAAGAAAAGCATGCATAGATCTCTACTCCAATAAAGCCCCTTGGTCTAGGGCAAAAGCTGGGATCAGTCAGTAGCTCTGAATCGAGTCCACAGGAGCAGGCACACCTGTGCCCAGGTGCCACATCCGGACACAGTGCATCAGACCAGGAGCAACCCTGGCTGCAACCCAATCCGCGGAGGTGTTTGGGCCCTGAAAAGCTCCCTTACACAGCACAAGAGTCAGGAAGATGTGGGGGGTGAAGCAGGGAAAGGCAGCCTTCCCGGATGTCCCTCTTCCCTCCCTCTCCTTGCTCTCCCCGCGCCGCCATCCCGGAGGAAGCTTCCTGATTGGTCAGATTTCAGAACTGCACTCTGGTGATGTCGCTGTGTGCCAAAAGGCTCCCGAAAGGAGTGAGTGAGAGCTGCCGGGGGACCTGCCCAGGGCCGAATCAGCGTCATGTACTCACTCTGCCTCCTCCCCTCAAGTCACCCACAGGGTCGAGATAAGAAGGGTTTGTGAACAGAGTCGTGGACTTGTGGGCTGGGAGGACGGCCCTGCTGGGCTTTGGGTTCGGCGGTCGTATTAGTCTTTCTCTTTGCACCTTTTTTCTTTCTCCCTTGTTAACGGATGTGATGACACTTGTGTTCCTTTTCAGTTCCCAACCAGTTGAGAAATCTGACGCTGAAGTCAGGATGATAAAGGTCAACTTGTCCCATGGCTCAGCGCTGGGTTCCCTATCGCTCCCCCACTGCCCACCTGACTGAGTACAGTGAGCTGCCCTCAGTGAGCTCGGGTCTGGGAAGGCTCCAGCGCTTGGTTAGCTCTGAGATCAATGTAAGGAAGAGGGGAACAGGTCAGAGGCCCCGCACTGTTAGGACAGTGACCAGAGAGGCCATGGAGTGGAAGCAGCAGACAACTGATGACAGCAGGAGATGCCTGTGGAGATGGGGGAGCTGCTTCCTCTGTCCTCCTGACTGGATGACCACAGGGCAAGGTCTTCCCCGCTGGAGCGGGCAGTGGGGCAGTGTGCGACAGCTGCTCAGGCAAGGCACTGTGAGTTGGCCGGGCATGCGAGGGAGAGATTTTGTAGGTAACTAAAATTTGAGATGAGGAGCTTCAGTGAAAGGTTGCCCAGGGCTAAGTGTGGGGACTGTCAGCACAGAAAGGACAGTCTGAGGCGACGCACAGATGCCCAGAGCAGGATGTTACAGCACCAGTGTCCAAGAGGCAGTGTGGGATTCTCAGGCAGACTGCACATGCACCTACCCTGCCTAGACCAGGGCAGGAGGCATGATCCAGGTCCTGCCTCAGGACAATCAGCAGGTTCAGAAGCTAGACCCATTGGGGAGGTTCTCCACAGCCTGGCGGGAGGCCTGGGAGGACCCACATGGGCTCCCTTCTGGGTGTAATGTGTAATATAGAGGCAGGGAGACAATGTGAAGTCCGGACCAGGCCAGATTCCGCCTGCTGCTTCCCCTTGGATATTCACTCTTTCCTTGAACACTTACTGAACACCTCACCTGAGCCAGACAGTAAAAATACCATAGGATTTATGACCTAAACTGGGACATTTTGGGAAGGAGAGAGAATGCCAGTAATAATATGCTGGGATAACCAACGTGACCAGGCCTTTTCCTGGGATCTTGGCCTGGAAAGTTCATTCAGAGCTGCATGTTGCCGCATCTCCTGGCTATAATCAGATAGGCAGGTGTGAGCCCCAGAGGGGAAGGGGACGTGGGGGTCAGGCAGAGGGAACAGAGGCAGATTTGGGCACAGAGGGAGCACCGAGGAGGGCTTGACCTTGACTGTGGCGGAGATACACAGAGGGCTGCATCTCAAGGACAGGGTTGGCCCCTCCGGTCTATGTGAGCGCGCAGCGGTGGTACTGGCATCTCTGACAGGTTAATGAGTGGGAGGCACACAGGAGCTCCTGGGTGCATTCAGGAACTTGTTGGTGGCTTGATGTTGATACAGGACATGGGGGTGGACGTCAAGGCCAGGGACGTGGGATGTGGGCAGTGTCTGTGTATGTGGGCAGTGTGGATCTAGGCACTAAGAGTCCTGTAGGTGAGTGGTTTAGACTTAACTCTAGGCAATCCAGAGTTGCAGAAGCATGTTTCAACACTAAGAGCATCACTGAGGTACTCAGTCGTCTGGGCCTTCAGTGTGCTCATCTGAAAGACGTTGCCTTCATACCACCTGGGTTCACTGAGATGAACCAAGAATAATCATGAAACACTCTGCAAAAAAACCAAAGTAAGGCCAGAGGCTGTCATTATTCCGTATTCCACACTTCAAAACTCAGGCTTCTGTGCCGCTTGAGATGCAGAGGGCAACACAATTTCAAAAGTAGATTTAGCCTAAAGGGACCCCTCCCCTCCCAAGGAAAATGAACTAGGGAGGTGGGTGTCCTCTTGTCCCTTCCGAGGCCCACCTCTGGGCCCCTTCTCCCTGCTGCCCCCTTGGTCTGGCCGGGGAGCAGGGCTGCTCTGAGAAGGGGGACACCATGCCATATGTGAAGACCAGGGGCAGAGGCCAGCAACACTGTTTCTGCTTGACCTCCCATTCCTGACAGTGGCCTCCTTGTGCCCCTAACACCCAGGCGGTGTCCTGCCCCTGGGCCTTTGCACTCACTCTTCTCGCTGCCAGTCATGTGTCCATCTTGAGTTTGCTCCCTCACTTCCTTCAGGTTTTTACTCAATGGTTACCTTCTCACTGGGCCTTTCTTCATCACCCTGTCTCCTTCATCCCCCTTTCCTGATGGTTTTTCTTCTTTACACTTATCAGCATCTAACTATATTCAACATTTTGCTTACTTATATCACATCTATGATCTGTCTCCTTTATAGTAACATAACATGAATTTCACAAGTGTGGGGATTTTTGCCTGTTTGTCAGCTGCATGTAACCCAGGGAATGGAGGAGTGCAGGAGGGAGCCAGAGACACTGTTGGTTGAATAAATGAATCCATCCTTCCCATTCTGGAAGAGGGGTATCAAACCAACTGTAGTATGAAATTCACACAACAGCTGAGATTTGCTTTCCTTTTATTTGTGGCACTAAAAGACAAGTAGTAGACAGCTGTGACGAAGAGCAATTGGCTGGCAGCTCGTGCCTCACCAAGAGTTTAGCAACGTTCATCAGTGAATGCAAAACAGCTTCCATTCTACCTGAGGCCAAGATCTGAGATCGCTGTGAGACATTCAAGTGACCTCACCATACTTGTCTTCTCACTCAGATACAGATTTTATTTCATCAACACATCTTGATTTCTACTACTGTTTTTTTCAGTATAACAAAATGTTTTAGAGATATAGATATGAAAAACTACTGCTGTAGTTAAACCTCATTACAAATATTGGTGACTGGGCACCATGTGCTAGGAGAAGACCATGATATTATACAAAGGGAGCCAACGAGCTGTTGGCAAACGTGTCAAGTCTGAACCAAAACTGTGACGCTCTCAGCGCAACTTTGATCTGAACTCTGTGATAGGCGGGCATCCAACATCCCTGCTCCTTGACCCTCTGCAGGATTCCAGAAGGCTCCTAGAGAAGTTACCAGGCTCTGTACACAGACACCATGGAGGAGGCCTATGTCACTTCATAGCCTGGGGAACAGATGTCCATGTGGGGCATTTCCCATCCACTCCAGTGGTGTTGTGACCTCAGCCACCCGCCACCCTTGGAGGACTCAGGCATGCTCTGGCCACATGATCACGTAGGATTGTTTTCTGGGTGGTAATAGTTGATTTTAAGAAGCTCAGTTGGTCAGATCATGGACTATGACCCCCTGTGAAGTGTTAGCCCCAAATATTTGAGGAAGAAGAATCCAGTAGTTTTACTACCTATCAAAGCTACCTTTGAAAAGCCTCCCAATGTTTTCTTTTTTTCCTTACTACCAAAACATACACACACAGCATCATGGAGCATATCACATTCAGATTGTTCCAACTGATTCATATTTTTTTTCTAAAATTCAAAAGATCTTAAATCAGTAAGTGGTTTCATCCATCTGCATGTGGTAAAAGTCTCAAAGGTCCAAAATCAGTCTAAGGCATGATTCTTTTCACTTTGCCCATAAATATAATTAAGTGTGAGTGCTGGGCTCCAGCATTTATAGTCCCATTAACCTGCCAACAAGAATCATTTATTAGCAACTTAAGATATTCAGAGGCAAAACACATTTCCTTGGCACATGAGCTGCGCAGCAACGCAGCATCTTCTCCTTTCCTTTCGAGCTGTTATACAGGAACACACCGAAAATCAACTGTGCACATTTTGGCCTGTAGACAAGAAAGTAACACCAAAACTTGATGTTCCTGGCTATGCAGACTCCTTGAGTGATGCCTGTGGGCGTCTTACAGGTGGGTTTCTGCAATTCTCTGGCCTCTGTTCATTCACACGAGCAAGGGCACCTGCAGGGAAGAGAGATTCACAGTTATTTGGTATCTGTCAATAAGCCCAGGATGCAGATCTTCCAGTGCTAGAGAGCTCTGTGCACAGCCACTCTTGCAACAGTACTCCTGGAACCCCCCTCCCAGTTCCTTTGACCTGCAGAAAGGAGGCTGTGATCAGGGCTGTCCTCATAGACCTTCTCATGCTCCAGCTTCCTCGTAAAGGCTGCCAGGGAAGGATGACTAGCAGGATGCAGAGGCCCAAGGTCAAGGGAACTGGGAGGTGGGCCCTGGGGTTCTGGTCCAGACAGAGGACACTGCCTCTTGGGTTGTGTGGGTGTGTGTCTGAAGACTTGCCCTCTGCTCAGGTGGGCCTGAGAAGATCGTGACTAACATTTGATGTGGGGAGAGTTACCCTCTATAACTTCAGTTTCTTCATCTTTATATTGGAGACATACCCATAATAATGACAATAATAAATTGCTTGTTTGGTTAAGCTGATGTTTTAATCAGTGGACTTGTGTCACACTTGAAATGCGTCTGGCACATGGTAAGCACACAGGAAGTATTCTAGGTACTTTCCATGTGGTGATGGTGGTAACTGTGGTGGTGGTGGTGGTGGCAGTGATGGTGGTAACTGTGGTGGCGATGGTGGTGGTGGCAGTGGTGATGGTGGTGGTAATCGTGGTGGTGATGGTAATTGTGGTGGTGGTGGCAGTGGTGATGGTGGTAGTAATCATGGTGGTGATGGTAATCATGGTGGTGGTGGTGACAGTGGTGATGACGGTGGTGGTAATCGTGGTGGTGGTGGTGGTGGCAGTGGTGATGGTAATCGTGGTGGTGGTGGTGATGGCAGTGGTGATGGTGGTGGTAATTGTGGTGGTGGTGGCAGTGATGATGGTGGTAATTGTGCTGGTGATGGTGGTGATGGTAATTGTGGTGGTGGTGGTGGTGATGATGGTGGTAATTGTGCTGGTGATGGTGGTGATGATGGTGGTGATGGTAATCGTGGTGGTGATGGTGGTGGCGGCAGTGGTGATGGTGGTAATGGTGGTGGTGGTGGTGGTGATGGTGGTGGTGGTAATTGTGCTGGTAATGGTGATGATGGTGGTGATGGTAATCGTGGTGGTGATGGTGGTGGTGGCAGTGGTGATGGGGGTAATCGTGATGGTGGTGGTGGTGGTGGTGATAATGGTGGTGATGGTAATCGTGGTGGTGATGGTGGTGGTGGTGGCAGTGGTGATGGTGGTGGTAATCATGGTGGTGATGGTAATTGTGGTAGTGGCAGTGATCATGGTGGTAATTGTGGTGGTGATGGTGGTGGGGGTATTGGGGTGGTGATGGCAGTGATGGTGGTGATGATGGTGGTGGTGGTGGTGGTGGTGGTGCTAGTGATAGTGGTGGTGATGGTGATGATGACGGTGGTGGTGATGCAGACCTTGCCCTGTGCATGCTCTCTCACGCCTCCCTTGCATCAATCTTACAGATGAGAAAGTGAAGCTCCAAGGCCCAGAAGAACTGGGAGGGTCGACACAACTCGGGTCTGTCTGACACTGGGCACGCTTGCCCTTTTCCCGATGCTCCTCCATATCCCTCTCTTCTCTAGGTTCCCTCGGGCCCTCTTCCTGAACTCCCATGGCAGGGATTTAACATCTACTTCAAGCCTGTCCAACCCATGGCCTGGGACCACTTTAAATGTATCCCAACACAAATTCATCAACTTTCTTAAAACATTATGAGGGCGGGCGCAGTGGCTCACACCTGAAATCCCAGCTCTTTGGGAGGCCCAGGTGGGTGGATCACCTGAGGTTGGGAGTTCGAAACCAGCCTGACCAACATGGAGAAATCCCATCCCTACTAAAAATAAAAAATCAGCTGGGCGTGGTGGCTCATGCCTGTAATCCCAGCTACTCGGAAGGCTAAGGCAGGAGAATAGCTTGAACCCGGGAGGTGGAGGTTGCGGTGAGCTGAGATCGCGCCACTGCACTCCAGCCTGGGCAATAAGAGAGAAACTCCATCTCAAAAATTATATATATATATGATTTGTTTTGTAATATTTTTAAAGCTCATCAGCTATCGTTAGTATACTTTATATGTTGTACAACACAATTTGTCTTCCAGTGTGGCCTAGGGAAGCCAAAAGATTAGACACCTCTGATCTACTTGTACAAACACAGTGCTCCACTTAGCCAGATGCTTCCTGAGGGCCCCACTTAGTAATAGGGGGAGTGTTACAGTCTGAATGCTTGTGTGCTCCCAAATTTCCGTGCTGAAATCCTAACCTCCAAGATGGTGGTATTAGGAGGTGGGACTCTGGAATTTGATGAGGTCATGGGGGTTGAACCTCATGAAGGGATTGGTGTCCTTATCAAGGAGGCACCAGGGAGCATGTCTGCCCTTCCATCACGTGGTAGGACGGGCAAGACTCATGGAACTCATGATGTGGAAGGAGAGGCAAGCACGCAACGAAAGCCACACCAATTGCTAGAGAAATTAGAGCTGTGGTTTGCATTATGAAGGAAAAATTATGGGATGCTGTATTGGGAACCTAATCTAGACCGAGGGAGGCTTTCCTTCTGAAGATGTGAGATTAATCAAGGAACAAAGGGATAAGTCAGGAATGAGCTGGTCAAATGTGGGGAACAGCTCTGGAGGAGAAGAGAACAGCATTTGCTGGCCCTGAGGGTGGTCACTGCAGTAGGTGTGCTTCTCCCAACAAGTTCCTCCCTATTCTACTTGCAGAAGAGGCAGCTGACTCAGTAGAGCTACAACAAGCAGAACGGTCACATGCAAAGAGTCTGCAAAGACAGAACTGACCCCTGGGTCTCAGGACAATTTCACATTAACCAAAGTGTACCACAGGTTTACATTAGGAGCAACCAAACCCAGTGGTGATGCAACTGTACTTTGGGTCGCATTCACCTACTGATAGAAACTGCTATTCCCTAGTCACAGCAAGTTGGAGTTCTCCAATGCACATGTGAGGACCTGGGGCTTAGACGAAAGGAGAGTTGCTGTGTTTTTTCTCTTTCCTGGTTTGGGGCCTCCTGTTACTGTTACATGTCTAATCATTTCTCACAACGTCTATGGTCAAGGCCAAGTGTCATGACGCGTGTGGCCTGCGTCAATTAATTCCTGCCATGGGAAAACAGGCACCTGAGGGCCCAGACAAGAGACTGGAACTCAGTTCAGTGGGACGTTTCCCAAAGCAGCCAGGAGCTGATAAGGTGTCTGGGCCCAGCAGCAGCAGGACCTACGGAAGGGCTGGGAGAAGTCACTTATGATGTCTGTGCCCCATTTTCACACCTGTCAAAGGGGAGCTATGACCTTGACTTCCAGGAAGGTGTTGGGGTAGATGCTTGCCCTGCTGCCCTCCTGGGAGGAAAGATCCACAGGTCATCGGGATTAGCCTGTCCCAGCTTCTTTTGAAAAGTTTCTAAGGTCAAGAAAAGACTTCACGCCCCCGCCCCCTTCCTCTGGCTGAGAGCTCCTGAGGGCACAGATGATGCTTCTTTCGTCTATCACAAGCAGCTCCGACAGTGCCCGGACCCTGGTAGGTTCTCCGGAAATGCTTGTGGAATGAAGCACTAGACATGAATGTTTTAAATATACACATGGATTAGGAGGGTACTTGTTGTACATTCCAGCCCTTCTGAAATAATGCATTTAAAACAGATCGACAAAGACAGTCAGACGCATACAGCTTTGCCTTTAATATGAACGCAGGGCTGAGTGGAAGCGAGTACTGAGTGTGGGGTGGGGTAGGGGCAGATCTGAACACTGCCTTCAGGAGGAGTGGGTGTTCCACTGAGGAAGTGGGTACACATGCAGCCGAGCTGCAAATGCTCTTATTTGGAGCTGGAGGAGAAACACAGCTGGAAGTTTCTCTGGCAGCCACAAACACAGAGGCAGAGACATTATTGGATTCACACCATGAAGGCAAGTGTAATTTCAATTGCCTTGAAAAATGGCAAAGTCACTGTTAAGGTAATTATTCCTCCTACATCAAATTTACCCTTTTGTATTTGATCATGGGCAGCATTACTGCCAATGTGAAACTTGTGTATTACAGGTTGGGTGACCAATCACCCAGTTTGCCTGCGACTGTCCCAGAATACCTTCCCAGCATAGCTGGGCACCCTCATTAAAAGGAGGAGGCTGCACTGCTATGGGGAGGAGGACAGCCTGCAGATTCATGCACTGCAGCGCTGGGAAAGCCAGGGACACCCCTCCATTCCAGGATGTGCTTCCAGCAATGCTGTTCTGGAGCCCTCGCTGAACACCCAAAAGAAGACCCAGGAAACTCTACATCTACTGAGAACCTGCGGAGAACCGATGAACACTGCACACAGTGGGAGCCCCTGAATTTACTGTATTTTCCTCAAGGTTAGCATAGCTTTTAACATTTTTCTTTTTTAAAAAATTTCATTTATTATTTTTTAAAGAGAAAGGATCTTGCTCTGTCACCCAGGCTGATGCAAGTTCAGTGGTATGATCATAGCTCACTATAGCCTTGAACTCCTGAGCTCAAACAATCCTCATACCTTCACCTCCCAAGGAGCTGGAACTACAGGCCTGTGCCACCACAACTGGCTCATTTCTATATTTTGTAGAGATGGGGGTCTTGTTATGTTGCCCAGACTAGTCTCAAACTCCTAGCTTCAAGCAATTCTCTCGCCTCAGCCTCCCAAAGTGCTGGGATTACAGGTGTGAGCCACTATGCCCAACCAGCATAGCTTTAAAAGTCCAAAGGGCGAAATAAAACTAAACCATAAGAGGCAAAGTCCATATAATTTGATGTTCACATGCCATGACATACACCAAAGTGTATTTACTACAAAGACAATATAACCTCCAGGATCCATGCATAGCAGAAAAGTGTCATCTAACCAGGCTTGTTAAAAAAATTGTAATTCATTTCCCGAATCGCAAATGTTTCCCATGACCACAGGTCTACTCTCAACACAGATGAGCAGACAGGGCAAACTGCTAGGAAATGCAGTTGGTTAATGCCTTCAAGAGAATGAATCGTTGGTCCAGGTGAGGCCACCTTGGCCCCCTGCACCTGAGTCTCACTGATGAATGCTGAACAGAGGTCAGGAGGGCAGGTCGATCACCCAGTTCCTGTCCTCCTAGGGCAGGCTTCTTCAGCAGAAATTTTTGTGGTTCTGTGATAAAGAGTCAAGTGCAGGAAGGCTCTGGGATCACTGGGCATGGTAGTAATAATGAGACTGAGGGGAACGTGGTTTCCAGCGCAGGACTCAGCCGAGGAACTCAGGGCCCAGCTTTCAGCCTGGGAGCATCTTGTAAATGGCGCGGGGCATCAAAACCTCAGAAATGCCACATAAATATTAATTGCCTAGAACTTTCCAGGGTGGATAAGGCAGACCATATGACTCGGACTAATCCAAGAAACAATCAAAACCTGGACTTTTGAATGCCCTTTGAAGCAGCTGACAGATGGCTGAGACTGTGCGAGAAACACAAGCCTGGCTCCCGCCCTGGCCAGCACTTTATAGCTGTGGTGACCTTTCCCTCCAAGCATGCCTGGGCCTCGCGCGGCACCAACGCCCACGGCCTCGTCCAGGCCTGGCCTCTCTCTCTCCGTGGCCTGTGCATTTCTCCTCGTTTTCTGTCTCACAGCACAGCTTCCTCTGTTCTTTCAGGCTAGTCCCAAACTTATTTTTTTTTTCCTTTCTGTAAGGCAGAAGAACGCATTCTCAGAAGCCAAAAGTCCTAGTGTTCAATTTATCTCCTCCACTTGCTGGCTGTGGACCTTGGACCAGCTTTCAGCTTCTCAGGGCCCCAGGCCCTTCATGACTCTGCACAAGATGGATAGGGTAAAAGAAAAAGATGCAGAAACCAGTCACTGAGATGAGTTTTATAAAGCAGTGAGTACAGTGTGCGGTCATGGCCTTCACGGGATCCTAGTCGGTGCAATTCAAAATGCATGAAAGGCTCAAATGAGATAGACAATTGTCTCCAACCTTAATGTAAAGTCACTTGGAAAGCATTGGAAAACTGCAGATTTGTAGGCTGAAAAATTGATTCAAGATGCAGATGTCCTATGGACTTACATTGAGAAACAGTTTTAGAAGCTCAGAAACATACCCTGGGATCAGTAGAGTGACAGAGCTGATCCCAGCCACACGGCTTCAGACTCCTTCAGAGAGCCTTCCAATGACCAGCCCTTGAAATCGGTGGCTGTCATGTGTGTGGGGCAGAGAGGATGCCACGGAGCTGCACCTCAAGAGCCATCTTCAACAGAATTTGTCCTCATTTTTATGACCCCTATTTAGCCATTCACCCCAATTTCTTCACTTTTCCCTCATTTTACATAAGTACTTACATTCATCAACACATAAATTTCATAGGAATAAAAAAGCATAAAGAAAACCAAAGAGCCTTAAGTAATTTTTAATTGCCCCCCATCCTGAGGAGATGGCATAAAACTTGCCACATCCCTTGCCATCTGGGTAAGCAGATTTTTCTCCCCAGTATCTGTGGGTGGGCTGTTCATTCAGTGATGAGTGGCTAGCATCTTTGCTGGCTGAGGTCTCAGGGCCACGTCACACAGTTATGAATGCCTCACCCTCACACCGGGACAAGCTCTGGGGAGCTGACCCGAGAGCCATCACAAACGGCCCCTGGGGAGCTCAGAGAGCCACTGAATCAGTGGGTGCTCAGGCTGTTCTTGCACAGGGAAACAAAGTTGTGACCTCTGGGTGTCCACGGAGACCCATTCCTCGAGGCAGTACCTTTCACAGCAGGGCTGCCTGTGGGGTGTGGGGCCTCCTCTGTTCTCAGTGCCCTGAGGCTTCTGAGTGGGAGATCTGGACAGCTGTCTCTCTTCTCCATGGTGCCAGCAGTCCTACGTGAGAGTGGCTTACCCAGAGTCCCCTGGGTTACCTGCTCTTTACAGAACACATAGCTTGTGACCTGGGGATGAGCACTTCTTGTGCCCAAACTGATCCACATCTAAGTCCAGGCCCTGTGTGACCAAGCCAAGCGACTCACTCCTCTGAGCCTGGCCTACTTTATATAGAAAGTGAGGATAACCTTTAGCACTAACCCCTTGGATACAAGTGAAAACGTAAGCTTAGGATCTGGAAATAATCACTCAGAAAGTAAAATCTTTCTCCAGCCTCCCAATTATTAGCGTAACTCCCCACACTCACTAGGAATGGGCAGGGACAGAGGGTCAATCCATTTACTGAATCACGCCAGAATTGAAACAGGTCTCAGAAGCCATCTGGCCCAGGCAGCCCTTTAATCTGGGAACTCTATTGCAGGGGCCAGGTGGGCAGTAATGTGCAGACCAGCACAAGACCAAACTGTGAGAAGCTGGGGAGAAAGCCGGGGAGATCCAGAAAGTGCATGCTCTGCCCAGGGGACTTCAGATTCCATAACTGTCCAACATTAGGCTGGAATGCAAGTATGTACGAGTGAGTGAGTGAATGCATGAATGAATGAATAAGGCTGGAGGCTTCCATGCAGGCTGAGGGCCATGAATTTGTGATGTGTGCTCTGTGGGGCCCCAAATGGATGACCTTCCATCCTCTCTGGGGACCAGTAGAAACTGTGGGTTAGGGTGGGACTGCGCTGGGGTTACAGTGGGGTTTAGATTCCACTTGTCACCGTCACCAAGGAACTGAGGACTGGAGCCGGCACCTACCATGCAGGAGGCTGGCTTCCTCACCCGCAGACGGGAGCCTTCACCTGCCACTCTGGTCAGTACATGTGAGCGACACAGCAATGCCGGCTCTCTCCCACCCCACTCCCATGTGACCGCCTCACGGCTCCTGCCCACAGGCAAGTGTGTCCCTGGATCTGAGCCGCACCTCCATCCCTCTGGCCCCACAGAAATGTACACGCACAGTCGCCATCACCTTTCTCAGTCTCGCAGCCCCTGTGCCGGAGCGGATGGCATCCATCAAGGCTTGCCTTGCGTCTACGGTGTTGCTGGGGGTGCCTGTGCTGGACCTGGAGGCCGTCCTTGGTGCAGAGAGAGCCTGGGAGGGTGGAGGAGGTGGTGGGGGCACAGCTGGAGGGGGCGGAAGGCCAAGATCTTCTAGCAGAGGACTTTCTGAGCCCTGTGCAGTGTGCGCAGCATCTCGGAAGCTCCGGAGCTCCTCAGAGGCAGAGGATGCCACCTGGCAATGAGATGATTAAATGACTATTATAGAATGAATGTCTCCCAAAATTCAGGTGTGAAATCCCAACGCCCAAGGTAGTGGCATGAGGAGAGGAGGATTGGGGGTGGCTAGGTCATGAGGTGGAGCCCTCATGAATAGGATTAGCGCTCTTATACAAAAAAGGCTCCAGGGAGATCTCTCACCCCTGCTACTATATGAGGACACAGAGAGAGAGAAGGCACTGTCTATGAACCAGAACGTGGGCCCTCACAAGATACTGAATCTGCTGGTGCCTTGATCTTAGACTTTGAGCCTCCAGAACTGTGAGCAATAAAGTTCTGTCATTTATAAGCCACCCAGTCTGTTGGATTCTGGTATAGCAGCCCAAACAGACTAAGGCAGTGACACTGTCCCCAAAGGTTCTGAGAGAGCAGCACACGGCTGATTATCTTACCCTTGGACCTGAGACAGTTCTTTTGCAATAATCCCAGGAAGTTTGTCCACTTCATGGCTGAGACATCTGCCCCCATGCTCTGTCGGCAGCCAAGCAACTGATCCGAGAGACCAGAAGTTGGCAGTCCTGCCTTACTGAGAACTCTCTGACCTCATGACTCTTCTTGGCATATAAGAATAGACATAGAGGCTGGACACATATATCCAACCCATTAATGGGGGCAAGACATGCAATCAGAACCTAATGAGTGATGTAAAAGTAGCATTGTTCCTCAATTTCTGTGCCTGGAAACTAAGACGAGATCATTCTGCCCTAAACTCAAGTCCATATTGGCTCCCGAGGTTGTGCAAAAACCAGCGCTATATTCATGCAACAACTTTTTTCAGGGTGTGCAGTGGCTTCAGTTCTGGTTGTCCAGTTAGTGAAGCCTGGAAGCCATGCCAGGGGTCCAAGTGACTCCGTTCTAGGCACAGGAAGGAACTGTGCTTCAGCACAGGCTGAGAGAGTGTCTGGAAGCTCTCACTGCTCCTTGCCATGGCTACCCCAGGCTCTTGGAGCAGGGTTTCCACTCCAGTGTCTCAGGCAGGCTGGGTTGGCCACTCTAAAGACGGATGGTTCACTACCCACTCAGAAGAACAGAAGCTTCTGCAGCTTCCCAGGTGCCTGGAGAGAAGGGGTGAGTGGGTTTGACCTCCTGGCACCATGGAAGGCCCTTCACTTCTTACCTTCCTCAGGCTGCAGGTGCCGCTGTGCCCACGGATAGCTGCCAGCAGTGCAGATCGCTCGCCCTCTGCCTCCGCGTAGGACAGTTTCGCTGGCCTGCCCTCCCCGGTGTGTTCTGCCGTCTAGAATATTAACAGTGTCACATATTTCACTGAGCATATGGAGAAATGCGAACTGTAAGGCAGCTCATGAGAAAACCCACTCATGGGACAGGCACGGTGGCTCATGCCTGTAATCCCATCTACTTGGGAGGCTGAGGCAGGAGAATTGTTTGAACCCAGGAGGCAGAGGTTGCAGTGAGCCACAATCATGCCAGTGCACTCCAGCCTGGGCCATAGAGTGAGACTCTGTCTCAGGAAAAAAAAAAAAAAAAAAGAAAGAAAATCCACTTATGTCAGCTGAGACCTATAGGGTCAGTTTTACACCCCTGTCTATGAGAAGGCACACATAAGAATCAAAGGCTGCTTATCTGGGGTAGTTTCAGCGCATCTGGGGTAGTTTCAAACTGCCTCTGAATGGCAGATCATTCCTGTTATCCATCCTAGCGTTCCAGAACTGATGTGTGTGTTTACATCTTGCAGACCCAGAAGAGAATCCATGGCCCCCACTAGCTAGTGCCTGACTTTGGACTAGGCCCCTTGGCCTCACTGTGCCTCAGTTTCCTCATCTGCAAAATGGAAGAAATATCTCCTTATTATCAGCATTGGTGTAGCATGCAAATAAGATAATACTTGTGGTACGTTAAGTGCCTAGACAGTGGGCAAGTCGTGTCCTAAAATTACTCCTGTGTTACTGAAGAATGACAGTTTGCTGTTGCTACAAATGCATATGGGAAAGAAGTGGCCCTGCCTAAACTTTCTCCCCTGTTTCATTGTTCAAGGATGAGCATATGGATGGTCCTGCCCCTGGCCTCTCCACTCCTCTGGCCCTGTAGATGGACATCACCGGCTGTTACCTTTCCCACGGGGCAGCCAGGGGCCTGAAGTCAGTGTGGACTAGTCTCACACCCATCCATTTTGTCCCTTTAGTAGTTCAATACAAATATCTGGAGGCAGGGAATTCTAGTTAAAATGAAACCTGTGTGGTAAGCCTCAGTGTTATCCTCATCCCGTCTCTCTCTCTCCCCCGCTTTATTCTGAGACAGACCAGTGCACTGAAGTGGGCAGGTGTGGAAGGCCTGCCCAAGACCTCTCTGCAGCCTGCCCTGGAGGCTGCCATCCTCACCTTGCGTAGCCTGTCCTTCCCTCCTGCAGAGTGGATGGCTTCCATCAGGGCAGAGTGCAGGGATGTGTCTTTTGGGACTGGTCTCTGGACAACAGGTTTGAATTTTTTCTTCGGCCCAAAAATACTGGGTGGCCAAATACTGTCTGTTTCATTTCCATCTGTAGAGAACATACTGGGCTTTTCCTCTCTTTCTAGGAGAATGTGGCTTTCTGTGCCAGACCCTTCTGGAGGATGGGAAGGCTCGCCGCGGCCTGGGACATGCACAGAGCCGTTGGCCAGCTCCCTGCTGCAGGCCTGGGCATTGAACATGTGTGGAGGGGGTGGGTCTGTACCATCAGGTGCGTGTCTGGGTTCAGATGCTGAGTTGGCCTCCTGGTTACTTGTGCTTTGCTTTCCACTGAAACCACAGCTCTGTCCCACAGAAACATCATCCCTCTGGGAAGACTGAACCAGTGAAAAACAGGAGCTTCTGTGGATAGCAGCAGGTCCATCCTGAGTATACAACTTCCTGTATGGGCTGCTGACCTCCCTGCTAGGAGGGGCTCCCACTGCTGAGTCTTCCCCATGGTTGTCAGGAGGAGTGACACAGGGCCGCTGGGCACCGTCCTTCCAACCTTGTGTCTCTGAGTGTGGGCTGGAGGTCCTGTCATCTTTCACAGTTACAGGTGGTGCAGCCAGCACTGGCACCCTGCCTGCATAACCCTTCTCGGCATGACCGTGCGGCCTTACCACGTCAGCATGGACTTTCGGGGGTCCTATGCGCTTGGCAATGGCAGAGGCCACATACTGGCTGGATGTTCTTCTCTGAGGCTTGAGAAATGTGACTTCTGTGTTGTGAGTTGCTGGCACCTTCACGTGACCCATGCCCATGGTGGGGGGCTGGCTTCTCCCCTCCTTGAGGGGGTTCCGGCCCTCATGGTGGGCAGACTGCTGCTGGGGCAATATTGGCTTGGGGTCTGCTTGGAGTCTGCTCTCTGGATGCTGTGTCTGGGTGCACACAGGCGGGGAGGAGGGTCCCCTGGCAGAGTTCTCCGAGGGCTGACCCAGGTGCTTTTCCACAGAGTTGCACCTCCAGAACTCTTTGACTTTCCCAATGGGCTGAGTTTCTGCTTCAGGCACAGACGAAGACAGGGAAATGATCCTGATGCCGGTGGTGTGGGGATTCACCAAGTTCCCCAGCTCGTCAATCTTAATGGCGCCGGTGGAGAGGGACACGTCTTTGTTGTAACAGCGCATCTCTGACTTTGGAGGAATGATTTTATATGTTGTGAGGCCGTGCTTCAGTCTGTAGCTTTTCCCTGGGTTTTGGCCTCGTTGGTGCCATGATGCTGGTGCCAGGGCAGCGTTTTTATCATTGCCCTCCTTTTCATTCACTGGTTGGGAATTCACTCTCTCTGTGGCCTGAGTCCTCTCCCTGTCAGCACAGCCATGCACTTTGTCTTTCGCTTTTGCATTTAGGTTGTCTGTGTGAAGATTCGAAGCAGAAGAAGTCACCCTGGGCACCGTTTCCATTAGATTTCCATCTTTACAGATGTTGGATAAGGCCACACGGATTCCTTTTCCCATGTCATGGGAAACGGGGTGCAGGGCAGGTACTTCCTCCCTTGCCTTTCCAGGGGGCTGGCTGTGCTCAGCCTGAAGTGGCGCCAGGGAGGCTCTCCTGCTGGTGACACCCTCCGAGTCGAAAGACCCAGCATTGTTGTTTCTATTGGAAAACAACCCCGAATCCACAGGATCATCTGAAATTTCCCCTATGAATGTTACTGGGATTGTATCTGTGTTGCCATGAGGGACCATGGCATCCTGTGGGCAGTGGTTGGATGTACCATGGATGGAGCTGGTAAGGGAGCTGGTGTCGGTTTCATAGCTGTCTTCCATTTCTGCAAAGAGAGACAAACACAAATCACAGATGTTTCCCACGCCAATTACTTAGTGTAATTGCAGCCATGACTTTGATTTCCCTGAGGTTACTTTTGAATACATTATTTACGTATGTTTTAAAATGTTATTTGGGTTTGTAATCTACATAATATGCCTGGGGCCAGAATCTCAACTTTCATTACTCAACACAGCTGTTTGCAGATCCAGGATGTTTCAAGGCAAGGTATTCAGTTACAACGTGCTGCCAACATCCTTCACTCCTGGGCAACAGAGCGAGACTCCGTCTCAAAAAAAAAAAAGTTGATTTCTAGATCCAAGCCTCTGGAAAAACTGTCTCAACATAGAAACATGAAAGTGAGTTTTGGGTTTTGACCTCCATGTTTCTCATGTCCACTAGAAGCACAAGAGAATCCAGAGGACCACGGGCTCTAGCTTTAACTTCTTAAGGAAGCAGATGACTAAGTCTTGAGTATCTCAGAATTACCATGGCTCTTCCAAGCACCAAATGATGCAATGGTCATGGGGTCAGAACCTGCGGGACACACCATGGCTGATTCAGATTTTTAGCTCTGTCAACTATACATTCTCAGGGCAGGAAACTGAAAAGTGAGTCAGACAAAAACAACTTGTCAGTTTTGCAGTCTGTTATCTTCTCTCTCTTTTTAAGGCATGATAAATATCTAATTTTTAGTTTATTTTCAACATATGCATTGGAGAAAATAACATAGCTGCTTTGTTTGAAAGATTCCCTAGCTGTTTACTGCAATTATTTGCCATCTGCTTTGGCCTTCCAGTATTATTTCCCCAAAATATATCAATATAATAGCAGTGCCATGAGATGGCTTCATTGTGGTCAAAAGGCTGAGTATTTCTCATTGAGAGAGATGCCATATATTAGCAAATCAAGAGAAGTCTTAATGAGGAAATCTGTTTATCTTTTGCACCACCCTTTTTATTCTTTAACACGTGCAGCATACTTTTTAATGTGCAGAATTAGTATTATTCAGAGCACACTGTAAGCAGCTGTCTGGATGTTTCCAGGTACTGCTTGGCGGCCCAGATAAAAAGCAGTCTACTGGAAAACCATGTGTGCCTCACATCCAGGCTTTCACCAAACTGGCCTGGAATTCCTTTCGAAGGCTGTTTCCTCAAATAGATATATTAAAGTAGGCTCAGAGGAAGTTACTGTTGGCACCTACTTTCATGCAGCATAATATCAAAGTAGTAGATCAGGTGGTTCTTACCTTCCAGGTCTTCATCAAGTTCTGCAAGGGTTTTATGGAACTGTCCAGTAATTAATAGGTCTTCTTCATCATTTGAGGCTGTGGCAGCTTTTTCAGTTCTGGGGAAGACCAAAGAGAAAGGAGCACTCATTTCTCTTACTATTGATTTAATGTACTCCTTTCCAGGAATATCTGAGGATAGAACAGCTCATACTCAAATTCAAGCAGTCACATACTCACTGTACTGCTGCTGTCCTCAGAACTACGGAGACGCAGATTGTTCATGCGTGTGTGTGTGTCCCCTGTGCGTGTGCACAGGTGTGTGTGGGATGCAGGTGCCATGTGTGCATGTGTGGAGTATATGTCTTGTATGTGGTGTGCATGTGATATATGGTGTGTGTGTGGCCCCAAAGTGTTAAAAATAACCAAACCCCACACAGCTTTCATTCACTCTGCAGACTGAAGTCAAAGTTTTAATTCCACTGCACAAAAGACGGGTTCATGTGATCCAGGATTTGCTGGCATCTCTGCCTTGCACTACAGCAAGTTCCCTGCACCTGGCACCTGGCAAGAAGGAGTGAAGCCATCTGGAGGCCAAGCATGTGCACGTGGCTGGGGGCTGGTCCACCTCACCTCGACACTGCACAGCCTGGCTGTTCCTCGGCACTTGGGCATTTAAGTGCAGCATCGTTCGAGGTCCCAGTGATAAAGGCTACATACCTCTGGCGCAGGATCTGCCTGCTGTTAGGAGGCCTGTGGGGAGGGTTGTGCAGGGCTGCATGGAGGAGGGTTTCCAGAAGTCCCACCAACTTCATAAGCTCAGCCTCCATTTGTCTCCACCCTAGCAGTGGCCCAACCTGCCATACTCAGAAAATGAGAAATTTCACTCCCCGGACTATAAATGACTTTTACAGACTCTATGTTTACTTTGGCTTAATTTCTACCCTGGGTAGGTGACAGGGAGCCTGATAATGCCACTTTCAGGGGCAGGGCTTAGGGGCTTGATAATGCCACTTGAAGAGCTGTACTCCCTGGGATCTTGCATTGGGACATAAAGACAATGAGGATGGCCAAAAAGCCTCACAGCAACAGTAACAGGAATAACCGCTCCACCCTTGACCCTGCAAGCCCCTTCCCAAGGTCCCCTCTCAGACTCAACAGGAGGAAGCTCCTAGCAGCGTGAGGCCTGCCTGCATGCCTTTGTGCCAGCCCCTGAACACAGCTCTTTTGCACAAATTGTCTTATTATAACCCTCACAAACAGTTTTTCAGGTAGGTAGTGTTGCTGTCACTGTTGTACAGAGATGAAACTATGTACAGAGAGACTACAGAGCTGCCCAGGTCACACTGGCATCCAGAACCAGGCCTCCTGCCCCAAAGCCCAGGAGTGACCAGCTGCATCTGGGGCCACAACACATAATAATGTGGCCCCTGTGGCACGGGGCAGCCAGGAAGATGTCAACCCGTCTGCTCGGAGAGCCGGATCTGGCTTTATTTGCGTCACAGGGACAATGGCATCTGTGAGACAACTGCTGCCAAAACAATTTAAAAACTGTCCTTGCAAGGGCTCTTGCCTCTATTTTCCTATTGTGCAGAAAATGCAGAGACATGTCTATGGCAATTGTCTATCTTCAGTGAAAGCTGAAGGTTTGTTTCCCGCTGATTGTTAAAAATTGAGGACCAATTTCCATCATTGCTAATCAGGCCCAGATAATGATGCATGAAATAAGCTTTGCACAACCCTCACGTAGCAAAGTTTTTATTCTGATAAATGAGTCTTTCTTATTTGGTGACTATGTCCATTTGGGAGCCAGGAAGTGGCTTCCAGATTAGTCTCAGCTAATGTCCTCTGACAAGCTACACAAAGGGGGCTGGTTGGAGATGTGTGTGCATGTGGACCCATTAATAAGGACCACAAGAGGTGCATGACTGTCTTCCCTATTACTTTTGCCACGGACTTTAATTATTTGAATGCACTTTACTAAAGTTGTGCTTTTCTCTTTCATGAAATGTGATGGTTTAAATATATTTAAATTTTTAATAAAATATATGGCAGAGAAAAAATGGAAATTGCTATATAAAAGAACAATCTGAAATGGAAAACAGATTTAAATGCTTGGAAAGATGGAAAACTTTTTAAATGCTTGCTCTTAGTTTAGGATGCTTAAAGCCCAGCCAAACAAAATTACGGACATACTTTTACTTCAAAGTATTTGCCTTCATTTTAAAGTATGCTTGACCACGTCACTCACTATGAGACATGGAACATAATGATATCACATAATGCTATCAATAAGAATTAAAAAAAAAAAAGTAAAAACTCCACTGATTCTACCATTTTGCAAAATAGCAAAACAAAACAAAACAAAAACCCACCCCAAACTGATGAAGATGTGATGAAATCTGAGAGACCCACACTTGCTGCTACAGGTTTTAACTGGAAAGCAATGTGGAAATATATATCAAAAAACACACAAACAAAAATCACTTTATCTTTGTAAGAACTTTGGCCCATTAATCTCTCTTTTAATAATCTGTCTTAAGGAAACCCAATAGAAGGAAAAATACAAATACAACAATGTTCATGTTAGAATTCTAGAATGTCCAGCAGTAGGCAGTTACCTAAATTATTACATATACATTTCAAAGGGCATTAAAATCAGTAAATATGTTGATCATCAAGTCTCTGCAGAAACACAGATCCATGCTTATGTTAGCATGTTATGTGAAGAAATCAGCACACACATATATAGAAACATTGTGATAATATAAAAATAGCAAATACCTTTGGACAAGGGGGAGATAGAAATTTAGACAAGAAACCAACCAGCGTGACTTAAGGAAAAGGATGAATTAGGATGAGTATTTTGCCTTTTTTCTTTAGAACTGTGCTTGGTTGAATTCAAAGCAGCTTGAGTGATAGAGCAAATTTTTAGCCAGCAAAATTTAAAAGGATAATTTTGTCCTTTAGTGAACAAGAATTCTTTCCTGCAAGAGTTTGCATTCTTCTTACACTGCACACAGTTAAGTACTTTTATTTTGTTACTGAGTGCCTAGCAATCCTAGTGTGTGGCTGTCAGCCTGAAACTGTAACAGAGAGGATGCACAAGGTCTGAACAGTCTCAGCCCTTCGACACCTTCCTCCTCCCAGGCTCTGGGCTCCCTGCCCTTTAGAAACAGCAGGAGCCCAGTTCCAGGCACTTGGAGCTGCTTCTCAGCTGGTTTCTCCCCTATCCACCAGTTACAGCTGCCCTTCTGGAGTCTGGGGACCCTGTGCTCAGCCCTAGTCCTTCATCCCTGTGTTCTTTCCTGTCCAGCTCCCTCCCACCACTGGCCTCACTTGACACTCTAGAGGTTGCCCTGGATGCTGCTGCTTGGTTCCAGGCTCTGCTGGTACCTTGCATCCCATCTCTGCTCCAGCTTTGCTCCCCGACACTTCAGTGTGGGGCTGGCTCCTTGGGGCCCTGCTTGCCCTGAAAAGAAAGAGTGTACATGAGCTAGGAGCTTTCAGCCTGTGTGCACCGTGGAGTGAGGGAAGGTCTGGCCACCAGGCAGCCAAGGACCTTGTTTGGTGTTTCTCCTGAGGCTGCCAAGCTCTTGGCATCTCTGAGAGAAGAAGGAGGAGCAGCCTGCTGTTCTCTTGATGCAATACAGGGCGGCTGCGTTCTGAGCATGTATGAATGGATTATCTAGCAAAAGCCAGAGCCAATGGCAATGTAGTGATTTTATTTTCCAGTGTAAAAAAGCAGGAGGGAGAGACAGCAGTATTTTCCTTCCTTACTAGCTCCCATCTACTTCTCTCCAAAGGGTTACTAATGGATTATAAACATTCCTCTCTCTTTGCAAAATCACCAGATTTATGCCCTTAGTCACTGGGCTTGGAGGCCAGCTCTGTGTGGGCTTAGCAGGGGAGCCCTAGGTATGTGTCCCTAAAGACTTAGCAGTCAGCAAGAAACATCAGCCTCTGTTAGCTTAAAGTAAACCTGCCCAGATGCTTTTTTCCCGGGCTTCCTTTCCCCCCAACACATACCCCAATCTTTAGACATGTTCCTTATTGACAGTTTGTTCTGGCTTAAGACCAAGAAAATAAAATGCAAACAAACACAGGGCAGACATTTTGATACCAGGCTGCATGTGTTGAGTAAGTATTGCAGAGTTATTTTCTTACACGGAGGTGGGGACTCTGCAGGGAACATGAATGTTTAGGCTATTGTGGCATGCGATGTGGGGGATACAGGTCAGCACCGGCAAATTTCAAACCAGAGTCTGCCCAGGAAGTGGACCTGCGTCCTTGGGCCCAGCCTCTTGGGGTGGTCGGAGGGTGGCAGGCTGACCGATCCACCCAGCCGGGTGTGTGCAGGGCTTGCTGAGCCTCTGCATTCACACCTCAGCCTCCAGCAAAAACAAGAACTAGGGGCAGTCACATTCAGTTAGTGCCAGGAGCCAAAATCGCTTTTTGATTTGTTGTTTTCATTTGCTATGAGTGAGAATGGGCTGAATCTGACCAATCTGAAATGTACAAGATGGGTTCATTGCACATGAAGTCACTTTTTCTTTTTGATGAGGCTAGAAGAGTTTCCTTAAGCAATTTAGTACAATGGCAGAATTAATGAAATAAAAACAAGTCTAAGAGGAGAAAGACGTTGCTTTTAGGTAGCAATCCAATTTGCTAATGACAACCAAACCAACCCCTGTGATTTCAAAATGATTACTTGATAAACTAAAGGCAAGAAGCCTGGGAAAATATGCAGTTGATGATAGTCATATGTGCTTAACCTCCCCGCTCCATTTGTAAATGTTCCTGTATTAGCAAAGCTTCAGAGTCCTGGAACAATGGTGCCCAATACAACATAAGCCACATGTATAAAGTCTTTTTATAATAATATTTAAAATGTATAAAGAAATAGGTAGAATTAATTTTAATACTCTAGTGATTTCTGCAAATAATTAATATAAAATTATTTTATTTCTGTACCAGATTTGATGTATATTTTACACTTACAGCACATGTCAATTTGGATCAGACACTTGGCAAGCACTCAGCAGCCACACACATACTGGATGGTGCAGCTCTCCAAGGTCTCACACGTGTTTTAAACACTCCTTTGTAAATGCAGTCACAAAGTTGCAGGGTTCTAGAAGGGGTCTGGAGTGTAGAAAATGTTTCTAAATGATCCTGTAGCCACAAAGTTGTTATGCAACCCTCTCTCTGTATCTGAGGAAAGGGGCATTGGTTCTAGGATCCCCCATAGATACCAAATTCTGTGGATGCTCAACTCCTTTGTATAAAATGGCATAGTAGCTCGGTGCGGTGGTTCATGCCTGTAATCCCAGTGTTTTGGGAGGCCAAGGTGGGCAGATCTCTTGAGGTCAGGAGTTTGAGACCAGTCTGGCCAACAGGGAGAAACCCCGTCTCTACTAAAAGTACAAAAAGTAGCATGGTGGCATGCACCTGTAATCCCAGCTACTTGGGAAGCTGGGGCAGGAGAATCGCCTGAACCCAGGACGGGGAGGATGCAGTGAGCCAAGATCACACCACTGCACTACAGCCTGGGTGACAGAGTGAGACTCCGTCTCAAAAAAAAAAAAACAAAAACAAAAAAGAAGGCATACTATTTGCACATAATCTATGCACTCTCACACAGTCATGAGCTGCATACTCACCTTTCAGTCAACAATGAAGCTTCAAGGTTCTAGGTGGTGCCAAATGTTTCTGAATGCTCCTGTGTCACAAAGTTTCTGCACCCACCAGGTTTCAGAGGTTGGTTGGTGTGATCTGGGTCCCTCTGCACCTCTCACTACAGGCCCTCAGTCCCATAAGGCTCCTCATAGCCACAAGCCTGCAGGTAATGGCACAGCTCCTCATAAAGTGCTTCTGCAGCCATCATCCCCAGCATGCACCAAAAAGTGGGGGCTGAGAAGGAATGTACAGGCTTCCAGGCTGAAATGGGACATCAGGCACTCCAGGGAGGCTCCCTTCAACTGGAGAAACTACGCTCTCTACCTTTGGTGGCTCTGCACATGATTACAGTTTGGCCTTACCATTAAAAAAAAAAAAAAAAAGAAAAATTGCAAGAGAGGAGGGCGGAGCAAGATGGCCGAATAGGAGCAGCTTCAGTCTCCAACTCCCAGCACGAGCGACACAGAAGACTGGCGATTTCTGCATTTTCAACTGAGGTACTGGGGTCATCTCACTAGGGAGTGCCGGACAATCGGTGCTGGTCAGCTGCTGCAGCCCGACCAGCGAGAGCTGAAGCAGGGCGAGGCATCGCCTCACCTGGGAAGCGCGAGGGGGAAGGGAGTCCCTTTTCCTAGCCAGGGGAACTGAGACACACAACACCTGGAAAATCGGGTAACTCCCACCCCAATACTGCGCTGTAACACCGGCACACCGGAGATTGTATCCCACACCTGGCCGGGAGGGTCCCACGCCCGCGGAGCCTCTCTCCTTGCTAACACAGCAGTCTGCGGCAATCTAACCGCAAGGCAGCAGCTAGGCTGGGGGAGGGGCGCCCGCCATCGCTGAGGCTTAAGTAGGTAACTAAAGCCGCTGGGAAGCTGGAACTGGGTGGAGCTCACAGCAGCTCAAGGAAACCTGCCTGTCTCTGTAGACTGCGCCTCTGGGGACAGGGCTCAGCTAAAGGAGTAGAAGCCTGTGAAACGCGAACGACTCTGTCTGACAGCTTTGAAGAGAGCAGGGGATCTCCCAACACGGAGGTTGAGATCTGAGAAGGGGCAGTCTGCCTGCTCAAGTGAGTCACTGACCCCTGAGTAGCCTAATTGGGAGACATCCCCCACTAGGGGCAGTCTGACACCCCACACCTCACAGGGTGGAGTACACCCCTGAGAGGAAGCTTCCGAAGCAAGAATCAGACAGGTGCACTCGCTGTTCAGCAATATTCTATCTTCTGCAACCTCTGCTGCTGATACCCAGGCAAACAGGGTCTGGAGTGGACCTCAAGCAATCTCCAACAGACCTATAGCTGAGGGTCCTGACAGTCAGAAGGAAACCTATCAAACAGGAAGGACACCTAAATCAAAACCCCATCAGTACGTCACCATCATCAAAGACCAGTGACAGATAAAACCACAAAGATGGGGAAAAAGCAGGGCAGAAAAGCTGGAAATTCAAAAAATAAGAGCGCATCTCCTCCTGCAAAGGAGCACAGCCCATCGCCAGCAACGGATCAAAGCTGGTCAGAGAATGATTTTGATGAGATGAGAGAAGAAGGCTTCAGTCCATCAAACCTCTCAGAGCTAAAGGAGGAATTACGTACCCAGCGCAAAGAAACTAAAAATCTTGAAAAAAAAGTGGAAGAATTGACAGCTAGACTAATTAATGCAGAGAAGGTCATAAACGAAATGACAGAGATGAAAACCATGTCACGAGAAATACGTGACAAATGCACAAGCTTCAGTAACCGACTCGATCAACTGGAAGAAAGAGTATCAGCGATTGAGGATCAAATGAATGAAATGAAGCGAGAAGAGAAACCAAAAGAAAAAAGAAGAAAAAGAAATGAACAAAGCCTGCAAGAAGTATGGGATTATGTCAAAAGACCAAATCTACGTCTGATTGGGGTGCCTGAAAGTGAGGGGGAAAATGGAACCAAATTGGAAAACACTCTACAGGATATCATCCAGGAGAACTTCCCCAACCTAGCAGGGCAGGCCAACATTCAAATTCAGGAAATACAGAGAACGCCACAAAGATACTCCTCCAGAAGAGCAACTCCAAGACACATAATTGCCAGATTCACCAAAGTTGAAATGAAGGAAAAAATCTTAAGGGCAGCCAGAGAGAAAGGTCGGGTTACCCACAAAGGGAAGCCCATCAGACTAACAGCAGATCTCTCGGCAGAAACTCTACAAGCCAGAAGAGAGTGGGGGCCAATATTCAACGTTCTTAAAGAAAAGAATTTTAAACCCAGAATTTCATATCCAGCCAAACTAAGTTTCATAAGTGAAGGAGAAATAAAATTCTTTACAGATAAGCAAATGCTTAGAGATTTTGTCACCACCAGGCCTGCCTTACAAGAGACCCTGAAGGAAGCCCTAAACATGGAAAGGAACAACCGGTACCAGCCACTGCAAAAACATGCCAAAATGTAAAGACCATCGAGCCTAGGAAGAAACTGCATCAACTAATGAGCAAAATAACCAGTTAATATCATAATGGCAGGATCAAGATCACACATAACAATATTAACCTTAAATGTAAATGGACTAAATGCTCCAATTAAAAGACACAGACTGGCAAACTGGATAAAGAGTCAAGACCCATCAGTCTGCTGTCTTCAGGAGACCCATCTCACATGCAGAGACATACATAGGCTCAAAATAAAAGGATGGAGGAAGATCTACCAAGCAAATGGAGAACAAAAAAAAGCAGGGGTTGCAATCCTAGTCTCTGATAAAACAGACTTTAAACCATCAAAGATCAAAAGAGACAAAGAAGGCCATTACATAATGGTAAAGGGATCAATCCAACAGGAAGAGCTAACTATCCTAAATATATATGCACCTAATACAGGAGCACCCAGATTCATAAAGCAAGTCCTTAGAGACTTACAAAGAGACTTAGACTCCCATACAATAATAATGGGAGACTTCAACACTCCACTGTCAACATTAGACAGATCAACGAGACAGCAAGTTAACAAGGATATCCAGGAATTGAACTCATCTCTGCACCAAGCGGACCTAATAGACATCTATAGAACTCTCCACCCCAAGTCAACAGAATATACATTCTTCTCAGCACCACATCACACTTATTCCAAAATTGACCACATAATTGGAAGTAAAGCACTCCTCAGCAAATGTAAAAGAACAGAAATTATAACAAACTGTCTCTCTGACCACAGTGCAATCAAACTAGAACTCAGGACTAAGAAATTCAATCAAAACCGCTCAACTACATGGAAACTGAACAACCTGCTCCTGAATGACTACTGGGTACATAACGAAATGAAAGCAGAAATAAAGATGTTCTTTGAATCCAATGAGAACAAAGATACAACATACCAGAATCTCTGGGACACATTTAAAGCAGTATGTAGAGGGAAATTTATAGCACTAAGTGCCCACAAGAGAAAGCAGGAAAGATCTAAAATTGACACTCTAACATCACAATTAAAAGAACTAGAGAGGCAAGAGCAAACACATTCAAAAGCTAGCAGAAGGCAAGAAATAACTAAGATCAGAGCAGAACTGAAGGAGATAGAGACACAAAAAACCCTCCAAAAAATCAATGAATCCAGGAGTTGGTTTTGTGAAAAGATCAACAAAATTGACAGACCGCTAGCAAGATTAATAAAGAAGAAAAGAGAGAGGAATCAAATAGACGCAATAAAAAATGATAAAGGGGATATCACCACCGACCCCACAGAAATACAAACTACCATCAGAGAATACTATAAACACCTCTACGCAAATCAACTAGAAAATCTAGAAGAAATGGATAATTTCCTGGACGCGTACACTCTTCCAAGACTAAACCAGGAAGAAGTTGAATCCCTGAATAGACCAATAGCAGCCTCTGAAATTGAGGCAACAATTAATAGCCTGCCCACCAAAAAAAGCCCAGGACCAGATGGATTCACAGCTGAATTCTACCAGAGGTACAAGGAGGAGCTGGTACCATTCCTTCTGAAACTATTCCAATCAATAGAAAAAGAGGGAATCCTCCCTAACTCATTTTATGAGGCCAGCATCATCCTGATACCAAAGCCTGGCAGAGACACAACAAAAAAAGAGAATTTTAGACCAATCTCCCTGATGAACATCGATGCAAAAATCCTCAATAAAATACTGGCAAACCGGATTCAGCAGCACATCAAAAAGCTTATCCACCATGATCAAGTGGGCTTCATCCCTGGGATGCAAGGCTGGTTCAACATTCGCAAATCAATCAACGTAATCCAGCATATCAACAGAACCAAAGACAAGAACCACATGATTATCTCAATAGATGCAGAAAAGGCTTTTGACAAAATTCAACAGCCCTTCATGCTAAAAACGCTCAACAAATTCGGTATTGATGGAACGTACCTCAAAATAATAAGAGCTATTTATGACAAACCCACAGCTAATATCATACTGAATGGGCAAAAACTGGAAAAGTTCCCTTTGAAAACTGGCACAAGACAGGGATGCCCTCTCTCACCACTCCTATTCAACATAGTGTTGGAAGTTCTGGCTAGGGCAATCAGGCAAGAGAAAGAAATCAAGGGTATTCAGTTAGGAAAAGAGGAAGTCAAATTGTCCCTGTTTGCAGATGACATGATTGTGTATTTAGAAAACCCCATCGTCTCAGCCCAAAATCTTCTTAAGCTGATAAGCAACTTCAGCAAAGTCTCAGGATACAAAATCAATGTGCAAAAATCACAAGCATTCTTATACACCAGTAACAGACAAGCAGAGAGCCAAATCAGGAATGAACTTCCATTCACAATTGCTTCAAAGAGAATAAAATACCTAGGAATCCAACTTACAAGGGATGTAAAGGACCTCTTCAAGGAGAACTACAAACCACTGCTCAGTGAAATCAAAGAGGACACAAACAAATGGAAGAACATACCATGCTCATGGATAGGCAGAATCAATATTGTGAAAATGGCCATACTGCCCAAGGTAATTTATAGATTCAATGCCATCCCCATCAAGCTACCAATGAGTTTCTTCACCGAATTGGAAAAAACTGCTTTAAAGTTCATATGGAACCAAAAAAGAGCCCGTATTGCCAAGACAATCCTAAGTCAAAAGGACAAAGCAGGAGGCGTCATGCTACCTGACTTCAAACTATACTACAAGGCTACAGTAACCAAAACAGCATGGTACTGGTACCAAAACAGAGATATAGACCAATGGAACAGAACGGAGCCTTCAGAAATAACGCCACACATCTACAACCATCTGATATTTGACAAACCTGAGAAAAACAAGAAATGGGGAAAGGATTCCCTATTTAATAAATGGTGCTGGGAAAATTGGCTAGCCATAAGTCGAAAGCTGAAACTGGATCCTTTCCTTACTCCTTATACGAAGATTAATTCAAGATGGATTAGAGACTTAAATGTTAGACCTAATACCATAAAAACCCTAGAAGAAAATCTAGGTAGTACCATTCAGGACATAGGCACGGGCAAGGACTTCATGTCTAAAACACCAAAAGCAACGGCAGCAAAAGCCAAAATTGACAAATGGGATCTCATTAAACTAAAGAGCTTCTGCACAGCAAAAGAAACTACCATCAGAGTGAACAGGCAACCTACAGAATGGGAGAAAATTTTTGCAATCTACTCATCTGACAAAGGGCTCATTTCCAGAATCTACAAAGAACTCAAACAAATATACAAGAAAAAAACAAACAACCCCATCCAAAAGTGGGGAAAGGATATGAACAGACATTTCTCAAAAGAAGACATTCATACAGCCAACAGACACATGAAAAAATGCTCATCATCACTGGCCATCAGAGAAATGCAAATCAAAACCACAATGAGATACCATCTCACACCAGTTAGAATGGCAATCATTAAAAAATCAGGAAACAACAGGTGTTGGAGAGGATGTGGAGAAATAGGAACACTTTTACACTGTTGGTGGGATTGTAAACTAGTTCAACCATTATGGAAAACAGTATGGCGATTCCTCAAGGACCTAGAACTAGATGTACCATATGACCCAGCCATCCCACTACTGGGTATATACCCAAAGGATTATAAATTATGCTACTACAAAGACACATGCACACGTATGTTTATTGCGGCACTATTCACAATAGCAAAGACTTGGAATCAACCCAAATGTCCATCAGTGACAGACTGGATTAAGAAAATGTGGCACATATACACCATGGAATACTATGCAGCCATAAAAAAGGATGAGTTTGCGTCCTTTGTAGAGACATGGATGCAGCTGGAAACCATCATTCTTAGCAAATTATCACAAGAAGAGAAAACCAAACACCGCATGTTCTCACTCATAGGTGGGAACTGAACAATGAGCTCACTTGGACTCGGGAAGGGGAACATCACACACTGGGGCCTATCATGGGGAGGGGGGAGGGGGGAGGGATTGCATTGGGGAGTTATACCTGATATAAATGATGAATTGATGGGTGCTGACGAGTTGATGGGTGCAGCACACCAACATGGCACATGTATACATATGTAACCTGCACGTTATGCACATGTACCCTAGAACTTAAAGTATAATAAAAAAAAAAAAAAAAAAAAAAGGCCTGACACCCACTTATTCAATCTCTCTCTTTTACTCCTCATAGCTTTCCTGTGGAATTGATGTTCCCAAAAGGAACCCTAGAACTCAGATTTACACAATAATTATACACAGTTAGATACTGCCTGATTACAACAAGGTTGCTTTCAGAATTCAAGAGTTTATAATCAGTGCTAGTTCCACTGTTCCTTCCCTGCAGGTAGGAGGAGATAACAGTCTCCTCTACTTCCCCATCCATCTCTCTCTCTCTGTTTCTCCCTCTCTCTCATATACATACACACATATATATATATACACACAAATACATGCACACATATGCATGCACACATATTTATGTGTCTATTTACCTTTTTCAAACATGTTATAAATAAAGAGGAAGATGATCAGAGCTAGATACAAGTTACAAAGATTACCTAACAAATCAAATTTCTCCCCTTCCTCAGTCAGTTGTACATAACAATACATGCAACAATAACACCAGGTACCAATCGTTGAAGGCTAGCAATGTATCAGGCACTATTGTAAGGGGAAGTAGTGCATATCTCAATTTTACTGACCAGGAAACTGAACCAAGAGGTGAAGCCACTGGGCAAACCACTGCCAGCCATGGGCAGTTCCTTCCCTAAGCAGTCTAAATGCAGACTCTTCAATCTTCACATTAAGTGACTCTTTAAGTATTAGGAGCATTGGCTGGGCTCATACATAAGGGACAGATGCCTGTCATAAGAGTCTGTGGGAATGTAGTCCATGGCAGAGCTGTGAGTGAGGCACACAGGTCCTTTCCTGAGGGCCATGCCCAGGTGTGTCCCCAGAATGAAATGCAACCACTACATGCACATTTCTGTTATTCCTGTTCAGCTCTTGGGCTGAGCTCTTCCTTAGGAGTTTCTTCATTGGCTGTACTATGTTGAAAGGAAGACCCTGGGAGTCTGATTTTCCCTTTACAAGGTCAAATTTCAACTGAGATTTATTTTGCAGTGAAAAATTATAATCAGATACAATCAAATGACTTGAAAAACATATTCTTTTAAAATTCCAGCAGCACATATAATATATTCCAATTATTATTATTATTATTATTGTTATTTGAGATGGAGTTTTGCTCGTCACCCAGGCTGGAGTGCAGTGGTGTGATCTCGGCTCACTGCAACCTCTGCCTCCTGGGTTCAAGTGATTCTCCTGCCTCAGCCTCCCTAGTAGCTGGGATTACAGGCATCCGCCAGCATGCTTGGCTATTTTTTGTAATTTTAGTAGAGATGGGGTTTCACCACATTGGCCAGGATGGTCTTCAACTCCTGACCTTAGGTGATCCACCTGCCTCGGCCTCCCAAAGTGCTGGGAGTACAGGCATGAGCCAATGCACAACATATTCCAATTACTACCAAGCATTCACACTTGCTCTTCTTAGAAGCATGGTATTCCTTAGACTCTTCAATTTAATGCCTTGGCTCCAAGGACACCAAATGGAGCCCACCAATGCTGCCACGTGTGAAGCAAGGGCTGCAGCAGCAGCAAGGCCAGTCGAGCCCCTAAATACAACTGCACACAGTGAAGATGCCACTGAACCAGGAGAGTTTTTAGCTGTGGCCAGCCCAATATGGCTCTCTCCTCGGACAGGTGGCAGAGCTCTTGAGGAAATGGTGTTTGCCTCCAGCTTGTCAATGTGTGAACCCAGGCATCCCTAGCCAAAGGAGTCTAGATGATTTTGATCTTCGTAGGGTGCAGAGAAAGGAGAAATAGCTAAGAAAACTAGAACACAGTGATGTAGACCTTACACACTTGGGTCTTCCCAGGTGATGAAGGGTCTTGAGGCTGTTCCCAAACAGTGTTTAGTGAATACCCAAATAACAGAGGGGTGGCAACAGAAGACACTACTTTGGCCAAGTTGATAAACCATGAGCAATCCTCATTCTCCTGATGACTGGGACTACAGCAGAGACTTTCTGCAAGCTGAAGGTGTCTGGGGCTATCAGGGACAGCTTCACAACCTGTCCAACTCCACTCCCAGCCTAGAGGCCTGGCCTTGCCAGCCAGCCAGAAGGTGACTTCTGCTTTGCCTGAGCCCCTAAGGCCTGGCATTCAGAGGGGATGGAGAGGGCTCATGTCACAGCCAGGTCCTACATCTTCATCGTTTGCCATGTAAGCTGAACACGGGTTCTGGGAGTACAAATGGGCAGCTCAGGATGAGTTTTGGAAACCAGGTATGGGGGTCATCCAGGGTAGGGCCAGGAGGTTGGGCTCGGGGACCAGGCACAGGGCACAAGGAATGGTGGTCATGCCTTCTCTGGGCAGCCTCCTCTTGATCAAGGTTGGGTATGTGTTTCAGGGGCACAATGAAAGAGGAGCTTGAGGTGCCAACTAGGGACACTCTGCCAGGCTTTTCCTCACACTGCCTGTCAGAAAACCTCCTCTTTGCTATCGTTTCTCTCGATCTCCAGAGTCTGAACATGGATGCTGCTGTTTAGTGTTCTGATAGGGTTCTTCTGTGCAGGTAGCCAAGGTGAGGGCCACACCCCTGTGAACAGTGGTGGTTTCTGCGCTCTCACCTTGAGTTCACCTTGAGTCTGGGCTGTCAGTCCCGAGGCATGGGTCCTCACTGTAGAGATCGTGACCACCCGACCGGTCTGCTCCATCAGGCCACACCTGAGTTCTGCTGCCGGGGCAGCCCCCGCCAGCCCTGCCTTTACCACCCCTGTGCTGCCTCAGCTTTCGACAGGGTTCACTCCAGATGTGAATGCCGAGCCTGTCCCTGGAACACACTATTTTCATCAAAAGAGGCAGATTCTCTCTTCATTCCCAACTTTATGTGTGAATCGATATTTTTCAAGCACAGGAAATACCTGAGTAGCTGCAACTATATTCCACAGTTGGCGAATAGGCAAGGAAAGTAATCTTGTTTGTCCCAAAAAGAAGTGGAACAATCGATGCAGCCTTCAGTCTTAAGAAGGGTGTAAGTCTGGGAACAGGCCACATCCAGCTTGCATATGTGTTCCGTTTTACCCTGAGTGCTTGAATTGGTTGCCAACATTGACAATTTGGGAGATGTTACATAAAAATCCAGATTTCTGGCTTCTCTTCAAAAACTGGCCACACTGGGTCTGTAACCCACAGGGCGACAGTTGGACAGAGGGAGCAGGGCTGCTCTCTTTAGAGAAAGCATGTGTTTTCCACACTGCCTGTGGTCTCTCATCTGCTGAGCCTCCCTCAACTTTGCCTAACCACTGCCTTGCCTCTAAGGCATCCATATTTGCAACCCTTGCATTGCATGGGAGGCACTGCTTTGAAGTAATCCTGAAATTTATTGAAAATCATATATTTGGGAAAAAATGTGATATACCATGCTGAAATCTCTGAATATGTCTAATTTGTCAGTTGAGATAATTCCTGTAAAAAAACCCAAAAAACCTCAAACTGGTGCCCAAAAACACTAGATTCATTCTATGAAATCCCCCCTACCCTCCAAAAACAAAAAACAAAAAGCAAAAATTCTATAGTCATTCCATGCAAGGGCAGAGTCAATCCCAACTCTTGGGCAAATAACCCAGCATCACAGGCAGGGCTAAGGGGCTCAGAGAGCATCTTCATCCTCATCTGACTGATGAGCTGACCACAACCCGGTGAAGGAAAGTGATTGTCCAGGGCAATTCATGGCGCCCCCATTTCCTAAACTAAGGGCAGTAGTTCTGACAATGGGTACTACTTATTATATATGCGACGTGCATGGTATCATCTGTGCTGGGCTTTTCACAGGCTCATGACAACTCTGATAGATAGGTGGCATATCCGCACTGTGTATGATCAAAAGGTAATGCTTGGCAAAATTAAGTGGACTCTTAAAGGCCAAACAGCTAGTTAGTGGTGGTGAGATTCCATTGTAGGTCTATCCGATTGCCAAACTCCCTCCCTCCCCACCACAGTACTCTCAAATTCAGTGGCACCCCAGAGATGAGGGCAGGAAAACATGCCGTGTTCCCTGTTTGCATAAAGCATCAGGTTCCAAAGACTCAATGATTATCCTGGCTGTGGCCATAGTCAATATTAACCCTCATTATTTGGATAGAAATCAGCAAGATTTTATATCAACGGTCAGCACCAGCAAAGCAAACAATGAGTCCTATGCGCAGCATCCCTCGGGGTGCAGAGTAACGCATGTCTGATTAGTTTCAGATGTGGAATGCAAACCTGTGCAATCCCCACGCACACTGCAGAAAAGACGTGGAGATTACAGTAGAAAGTGATTTTTCTTTATGTTAAATGTCTAAAAGGAAAATGCCATAATTTTCCTCTGTTCTCACAGATGTAAACAACACAGGCCAACCTCAGCAAAAGGCATCTCGTGTGGGGTAGGCAGGAAGGAACCAATTGCTGCCTTCAAATTTCCTTTCTGATGAAATATAAACTTGGTCTTGGAGTCACCCTTTTAATTGAAGAGCTATACTTTAATGTTATTAGGGAGTGTGTATAACAACATGGGGAACTGGTCATGACAAACTGTTAGGTACAAAGATATATAAAGTATTATTGATAAGACAATTACACTAACCAGATACAGATTTGTGTGTTCATACGAATAGGATTGGAACAAAACGTGAAAAACATATTATAAAAGCCTTCATTCATTTTGGTGACTGGCTTATGAACTACTTCTTTAAATCATTTTACCTTCTTTCCTTTTTTTTTTCTTTTTCTGGGATGGAGTCTCACTCTGTCACCCAGATAGGAGTGCAATGGTGCGATCTTGGCTCACCGCAACCTCTGCCTCTAGAGTTCAAGTGATTATCTTGCCTCAGCCTCCTGAGTAGCTGGGACTACAGGCAAGTGCCACCACACCCAGCAAATTTTTGTATTTTTAGTAGAGATGGGGTTTCACCATGTTGGCCAGGTGGGTCTTGAACTCCTGACCTCAGGTGATCCACCCACCTTAGCCTCCCAAAGTGCTGGGATTATAGGCTTGAGCCACTGCATCCAGCCCATTTTACCTTATTTCTGTTAACATTTCCATAGTATTTATTTGATGAGTTCTTGAAGTTATCTAAAAGATGAAAAACATTGGCAGGCTGAAGAGAATCAACATGCCTTTCTATATAAGAATAAAGAAAGGAATCCTGACAGTGTGATGTTGGTACAGAGATGGACAAATACACCAGTGCTACGGAAAGAGCGCTGGAACAGAACAACGTGCACATGGACACTTGATGTCTGACCACAGTGGGGATAGGGATCAGTGGGAAAAAATAGATCCTTCTTCACATCACACCCCAAAATAAACCCCAGGTATAGGAGAGCCCAAATGTAAAAATGCAGTTTTACAAGAAATTCAGACTATCTTTAGTCTTTTAGGGTACAGGAAGGATCTCTTAAATAGGCAAAGATTATTTATCTCAGATTTCTGAGAGAAAAAGGAAAAACGAATACTAAAATGTGAAGACAATCATTGTATAAGAAAAGAAAACAGTTAGGTTGGAGCCACAGACTTAGAAATGTTCCATGTGCAAATAACTGACAAAGGAGAATTTAATAACCAAAAAAAGTAAACATAACAATTTTTAATTTAATTCAATTTTGTTTGAAACAGAGTCTTGCTCTACTGCCTAGGCTGGAGTGCAGTGGTACAATCTCAACTCACTGCCACCTTCACGACCTGGGCTCAAGTGATCCTCCCATCTCAGTCTCCAGAGTAGCTGGGACTACAGGCACGTGCTACCACGCTCAGCTAAGTTTTAAATTTTTTTTGTAGAGAAAAGGTCTCACTATATTGCCCATGCTGGTCTTGAACTCCTGGGCTCAAGCAATCCTCCTGTTTCAGCCTCTCAAAATGCTGGGATTATGGGCATGAGCCACCATGCCAGGCCAGATGTAGCATGTTTTTTAAAAGGGCAAAGGCTATGAAAAGGCAATTAATACAAGACCCAAATTGCTAATGAACAAATGACAAGATGCTCATCCTTCCTAATCAGAGAACTGTAAATGAAAGCTACATGAGAAGCCATCTGACGCCTACACGTTGGCAAAGCTCAAGATGTCTACTGATGTTAAATACTGGCATCGGTGTGCAACAAGGGGACCTTGCAGACACTGGGGGGCCTGCCAATTGCATGGGCATTTCAGGTGGGATAAAGCTGAAGATGAGTCTCTTTCCTGTCAGTTTCCTCTTCTAGAAAAGTCTCTACATGTAAATAGAGACATATGTTTCTTGTTCATCGTTTCCAGCCCTGAAAAACTAGAACAATCCAAGTGCTCATTATCAGGAAAATGGGTAAATAAATGAATAAACAACACAGATATCATCATGGATAAATCTTACAAACACCATGTTGAGTAGAAAAATATACTTAAGGGTATGGTGCCAAAGCAAGCAAGTCACTCTTACACAGTCTTTGTAAGTTACTGCAGATGTACAGACAGCACAGAGACATGCCTGAGAATAGCTGCCGTGAATCAGGGTCGGGGCCCTGGTGCAGAGCAGATTGTGATAGCACGTGTTGGATCCCGTGACAAAAGACACTCTTTAGAGACACAGATGTGGCTGTGACTTCCGTCCCCACCCGTCCTTCCCATGACTCACCTCAGATGTGAGTTCTCAAAGCCATTCTTCTCCCACAAGGGGCTCTTCTGGGGACCCAGGTCTGGGGTTCCAGCGAGGTCCTGGTCACTGCAGTCTTCCTGGTCTGTGGCCCACTTGTCTTTGTATTTCATGCTGTCCTGCTGTGAGTCCAGAGAGACGATGTCTGAGGGGGAACTCATCACTCCCGAGTCCTCGGTCGTGTCCTCTGACGCAAAACAGCTGCCAACTGACACGGTCTCCTCCGCCTCTGACAGCACCTGTGGGACTCCATCCGGGCTGCAGTGGCTGCCAGACCCCAGGGGCAGGCTTACTGGACAAGACACGGTAAGGACAGGTCAGCCCAAACTACGCCGGGGTCCATACTGCCTAACAAGTATGACATCAGTGTGTTGGCCCCACTCTAAAATTTCGGATTCAGGGTGCTCAAAATAAAGGAAGACTCTCATTCAAATGCTGCTGAATACTCCTGAAACATTTTAACTCAGAGGGAGTCATTTGTATAAGACTGAGAGCAAAATTTTCCCTTAAAAATCAGTATTTGATTAATTAGCTTTTTACATTGGTCTCCTCTCTATGGCTATGGGCGAGCACATTTAAAAATTCAAACTAATGACATGTTGAATACAATTGTTTCTAGTCTGACCTTTGGTTTAATGGAACTTGTTTAATGTGAGATCTTTAGACAAACATTAACAACAATTAGAGTTTTTGGAAATATAAATAAGCAGACATAAATATCAGTTTGAAAACATCTCACGTGTATTTCATATTTGAAATCTGGCCTAGAAGATTCATGGCCCTACTCCCCAGCTTTTGGCTCTCCCTTAATTTTTACATGTGAGGCCAGTTTCTGTGGTTGCGGTTACCTGGCTCCTATGCACTAAATGTGATTTGCTGCAGCAGTTTGGTGAGATGCACAGAGCGGCAACTTGCTCTCCATGCCAAGTTCTGTCAAGCACTAATACTAATGATGGGTAGCTATTCGTAGATAGCCACACATTAAGTGTAAGTAATGGGAGGTCATTATTTTTCTCTTCCTGAGCTTCTAGATTCCCTAAAATCACAGAAGGCTCTATGCATAGAGATGAAATTTGAAGGACAAAAACACACAACTCTAGCTTGATGTATATTAGAGTTGTTACTGTTTTTTTAATAAAAACAGATTTTAAACTTCAAGACACTTCAGGATATATGATCTAAGCACTATTTATGACAGTCCAGGAAACAAGGACTGTGTTTTGTTGCAGTCCCAGTGTATTTTGTTTTAAAGTCAATCTTCCCCTAAATAGTCACTGGATGCCCAAAGTGAATTAAGACTCCTCTAGGAATGCTCACTCCACAAAATCATGCACTGAGAGTGAAGTGACATCACAACTGCACTCAACAGCACCAATATTTTAACTAGACAGGAGACTAACAACTTATCATCAACAAAACCAAAATAAAATCCCATCAGGTGTTGGTTTGAGATTCCAAACAATAAAACAAATGAAAGAACAAAAGTTTAAAAGAATATACATTTCACTAAAGAGCTCCAAAGTAAAGAATAGAATGAGAGAAAAAAAAAAAAAAAAAAAGAATAGTTTAGAGCAGCGCAAACGCACGAGGAGATATGCTGAATGCAGTGATGCTGGTCTGCTGCGACCTCGCTCTTCTAGTTCTCTCCCCAGCTTTTGTGGCCAGACTCTTAATTCAAGACAAATACTGAGAAGAAATGTCCCAGTAGCTCCCTGTTTCCCCTCACTCCTCTCTTGCCTTCCCTTTTGCCGCCATCACTGAACAATAAAACCAGCACGTTTTTTCTGTCTATGTTGTATATTAAAAGTATGACAAGAACAAAACTCTCAATCACAGAGGCCTGGATTCACACCCTAACAGAGTAAGGTAATGCTGCTGCCCACAGGGTCCCTACTGCTGAGTGGGTACCTGAATGTGAAGGGCCCCATGACAGGGCCTGGGGACACAGATTCCAATCCAAACATGTGGGCTCTCTGGCACTCACAGCTTCTGAAGGGACAGACACGTACACAAAGAATGACAATGCTGTATGGTCACACCAACTCTCGGTGTGCTCCCATAGGCAGAGTGTGGCACGCCAGACTGAGCGACGTGGTGGCACACAGTAGGGGCCACACAAATGCTGGTTTAGCCTGGCTTACCCTCTTCCCTCTCCAGGGATTATCACTCAGGTGTGAAGTGGCCTGAACAAATGTGCCCCTGCTAGCCCTCTGCTGCCAGGCCCCTTGGAGGGGGCCCTCAGAGCACCTGGTACATGCTCTCTGGAGGCACAGAACACATTGCGGGGCAGAGGGACTCTAACCCGCCTCCACCCCTTCTCTAGCCAGTTATAAAGATCAGGAATGCTTGTCCGGTCATACATATATATTCCTCAGAAGTTTTGAGGCAAAAGAAAAAAAAAGTTGAGAGCCTGTGGTCTAAATTAAGCCACCTGCAAAGCCTTAAATCAACCTGGAGTGAGAGGTCACATATTTGGTGCACACATGTGTTAAACCATTTACAAAATGACTAATGCGAGTGCTATTACCAGAGCTCCCCTTTTGCCCAGGCCAACTCTCCTGCTCTCCATGTGGATAATCTTCCCATGGCCTGTGTGGCCTGGCCACAGCCCTGTGACACCATTCATGCCATTGGTGCAGAAGCAGGTAGGGGGGCTCTGCTCTCAGGAGGTTTACCTGCGTCTAGGGAGAAGAGTGGCACAGGAATTGAAAAGACAACTGTCTAAATGCTGGGAGGAGAGGGAACATGGGTGCAAGGCCTTCTGCCAAAGGGGTGGGACCTGACCAGGCAGACCTCCCCACAGTGATGCTGGCACCTGCTCGGAGTATAGGGTGGGGCAGGCTGCGGCCAAGGGGGAGCACCTGCAAAGGCTTTGAGGAGGGTGATGGTGGCTGCGTGGGGAACTTCCTGGAGAAGCTTCCTGGTGAGCTGTCAGAAAGAGCACAGATCTGAAGAGAAGGGGAGATATTTCTGTGAAGCCCCAACCTGGGTTGGCGTGAGTTTTCAGGCAATTTCTGATCACTCCTTTCTGAGGTCTGCTCTGTCCTGGGCATCTTTTGTTTGGAATCAGACACGCCCATCTCACTCATCCTGCCCCCACCCCACATCTCTTTTCTTCCTTTGGCTGGTTCCGATGATTAACCCCATTAACTGTAACATGTTTTGACAATTTCTGAATGAGATAATGGTGCAGGAGCCTTTTTTATTTTTTTTTCTTCATCAATGCTAAACGGAAACTCAGAACATAAAAGGAAAACGTGGAGCTGCTTGGGCTGCATCGAGGTTGGGGGCCCAGGTCCTGTCCTCCAGATCCTGTGTGTGTCCCATTTCCCACCCTCTCTCCAGTCCCTGAGGGGCTTGCCTAGAGCCAGCGGTCCAGGGACCCCAGCCTGAAACCCAGGGGCAGCAGGAGGAGGGCTGAATTAAGAGCTCAAATTGCGCTCTGAACAATCCCCTTTCCCCTCTCTGTAAAATAAGCAGTTGGTTCTGATGGGCTCTAAAATCCCTTCTAGAGTAGAACTGCAGTCTTTGAAATGCCAAATCAAAATATAGGATGTAAACACCCATTTTTACAACTGACCAGTGACTAATTAGGAATCTTTAAAAGGAATACAACATTGGCTTTGTCCTTTCTGCTATATTCTGTCATCCCTGAGAGGGTAAGTCATTATTTTTGAGTTAATTAATGCACTGGCAGCTTTGCTATTCTCTTAAGGCATGAACAACCTTTTTTAACTAAAAAGTTATTACTGCAGGATTTTTGCAAATGTGAAAAAACACACTTACTTTGTCTTTAGCAGAAGCCTAATATAAATTCATGATTTAATTCTCTTCTAAATGAATAGCCACAGAGTCTAAGTAAGGAATATTAACCCTTCTATTGTCTTCCACCTAAATTATACAATCAGAGGCCATTACATATCTCTGAATGAGCTTTGGTAAATTCTTCAGCTCAAGCATAAAGAAGAAAATGCTAACTTAGGGCTAGTAGTTCCTCAAGTTGAACACAATTATTCTCAGTTCGGTACTAGTTTTTCTTCTACAGAGTCAGCAAAGATAATTCCATCACTAAATCTAAGTATCTTCCAAGTAATTTTGGAATGGATTCGTTTTTATTGTTTCATTAAATGCAAATTAAAGATCTTGTGTCCTATGATATTGCTTTTTTGTGGTTCATTAAGAAAGAAGATTTCTCAAGAGCCAGTTTCACCAAATGTATATGGCCCAGAGAAAATGTTTCAAAGAAAGAAAAGCTACCTCGCCACCTCACACCACTGCCTGTGGGTTCCACAGCCACTCACAACCAATAAGCAATGCTGCACTTCATCTTAACCTGTGCTTTGTTCTCCATGTTTTAGGCACTTGGAAGAAAGGGAAAAATAACATGAAGTGCTTCTGAACTAGTGATACAAACAGACGTAAAGCATTTCAATAATTTGGGTGGGGGGGCGCGTGCAGTGAGTGGCTCATACCTGTAATCCCAGCATTTTGGGAGGCTGAGGTGGGCAGATTACTGAGGCCAGGAGTTTGAGACCAGCCTGGCCAACATGGCAAAACCCCATCTCTACTAAAAATACAAAAATTAGACAGGTGTGGTGGTGGGCACCTGTAGTCCCAGCTACTCAGGAGGTTGAGGCAGAGAATTGCTTGAAGCTGGGAGGCGGAGGCTGCAGTGAGCCGAGATCTCACCACTGAATTCCAGCCTGGGCGACAGAGCAAGACTCCATCTTAAAAATAAATAAATAAATGGAAAATTTTTTTTGCACATCCCTCCAAATAATTTTGAACAATCATGCATCTCCTTCCATTTTTCACTGATATCTGAAAATTTCCATCACGAGTTCAGTTGGTTGCAAGAGATGTACATTTTAATTGTGTTATAAGTATTAATATTTTACAAATAAATATTTTGCCATTTAAAAATATAAACAAACGAATCTGGATATCATAGTATTTTCATGCCCAGGCCCCTCCACGTAAAAATGAGTAAATGAGTTCTTCCTTTAATAGGCAGAGTTTTAGAGCATGTCTCTTCTTCCTTGAACTTATTTCCATTTCACTACCTAACAAAATCTCATCCTAATTGAATGTACTTTATGCTTGAGTTTTTTTTCATTCATCAAGTCTCTTTGTATAAAATATGTATATAAGTTAAAATGTAATTTTTATTTCCCCTAACCATAAGGCAGTTGTATTAAATTCCTTTTTATACTGTTATCCTTGTGCCAATAGAAAACAGCAAACCAAAATTACATAAATGTTCTAGAAACTTTGACATTTGTCAAGCAAAAAGGTAAAATATCATTTGGAAATGCATTTCATAAGTGAGTGAGGCTTTTCCAATTAATTCCTTAAAAATGACTGGATTACTTATTGCTAGCATGAGGCAGGGTTTGGCATAAATTCAAGTCTATTTTTCATCTTACAGATATGAGCACTAGGCAAAGCTTGTCACATACGAAGGTAAATTAAGGGACTTCTGTTATAGTTACATCATTCCATTAGGTTTCTAAAACTTTTCCTCTAACATATGTCAATAATCACTTAATTAGTCTGTCACAAAAATTATTCTTAATGATCTATAATCTGATAACTCAATTAGATCCTTTGTCAATTTGGTTGGAAAGAAAAATTGGGAAACCACCTGATATTCAAAAAGATTCACCACCAACTCATTAAAGTGATTTATCTGCTCGATCTTATACCAATATTTCCATTTGTTCTCTTGTTTGAGGTCGGGAATAAGGTTTCCCCATCTCAGGAAAGTGCATCCCAGTGAGATTCCTGATAGGTGAGGGTTATGTCTGTCTTTTATGAGGGAGAAGGCAGGTATCTGTAAAACTGGCATTGGGGAAAAAGACTTGGCATGATGCTGGTCATGGGTGAATTCTCAGGTGCATGAATTCCAGGAAAGAATACATGTGGAAGTATAACATTTGGAAGTGGATTCCCTTGGAGAGTCCTGGTGTTCTCCCAGAAGAATGTATACCCTAGTTTAAACCCACCGATGTACACGATACATTTCAGTCAATTTAAGAGTTGAGATGGTGGGATTCATGGACAATACCACAGGAATACAGAAGTGGTCGCTCATTCTAATTAGAGGAGACAGGAAAGCGACCATTGGACTGCATCTGAACACAAGCATGATTTTGGCAGGCAGAGGACAGTTGGGTCAAAAGATGGGAAAAAGCAGAGAAATGCCAGGCTGCACAGGAAACACCAAATACTGTTGAGTGGTTGGAATCCCTAGTGTCTGTGTGCACACACAGGGTGCAAATGTTCAGGAGGCATGGTTTGGAGACGCTGGGTTTAGGATTTGCCTTTGAGAGACCTTTTGCCACCAGCATTATATGGATTCTGCTCTGAGTATGCACCTCAAACTTCGTTCCCCTCTTTTTCTCTAACTGATTCCCTAGGCACAGTTTCCTCCAAGTGAAGTTTGCCTGTTCATTCCTTGTCAAAATCACAGCCTCTTTAGTTTGATGGGCACCATTTCCTAACATTTTATAGTAAGGCCCTTGTCAAAAATGCCACAGACCTGGGCTCCTCAAAGACATTCCATGATGAAGGTAATCAGTTGACTCCAGAACACTGCAATATACACATACACATTTTTATCTTTTCAAGAAGGAAAGATAATGAAGGTTTGAAAAACATTTATGGATCTAAAATTAGACCTGGATCCTCTTAAGAGTCAAGTGATGTATTCTTGGTATCAGTCAGCTCCTATTTCTTCACTATCTGAATCAAACTCTAGTCCTAGAATACTAACGTGCCTATTAGAGTCCCTGGGCAGAGAAAGTTCCAAGTTATTCCACTGTAAGACACAACTGCTGTTCTTTTAAAAACATATAATAAACAGCTGTTGTTTTTCTCTGCCCACCACTCTCACTCTGTTTGTGTTAAAAGAATTCTGCCCTCTTGCAGGTAACCAATTATCATATCTGGGTGAGACTATCTGCCCTTAACTATTCCCCTAGGACAATGTTATGTCCAAAGATGAGTATGTGTCATATGCTGGACTAATCAAAGTCCTTCTCAGCACCTTGGGTATTCAGGAAGATGGTCCAATTGGGCTGGAATAAATGGATTGGTTGTAAGTTTTGGATAAATGGCTGCCATTTTAACCAGCACAGGGAAGAACTTATCCACGGATTGGAGAAGAACATACTTCTAAGACAATGTTTCAGCTCCTGGACCCAACCATGCCCATAATAAAGATGAGTCTCTTGGAAGTGCCAATTATGTGAGCTAAAAGTCGCCACAAAACCCAATTATGCATAACTGGTCAAGACATATTTCTGAGAACTGAGGAGTCCTGTCTAATAAATGTCTAAATTTCCTTGATTTTGCACATATATCTAAGTAACATTATGATATTTCTATTATAGGAACCTTTATTTTATATTATATATTAAATTGGACAGCTACATACATGTCTTTCCCTTTCCTAGATTTATTTTCCATTGTTTCGGTTATATACTTTAGTATAATCTAACTTAGGAGGGTATACTCTCAAAGCTCTCTTGTGTCTGAAGGCTGGCTCTGTTTAATTCTCATCCTTGAATACCCGTATATGGCTAAACTAAAGGAAGGTTCAGATGAAAATCCTTCTTGAAGACTGTCTTCTCAGCTCCTCTGTTTTCTAGCATCTTGTATCACAGATGAGAAGGCATATGTTCTCATGATTTGTTTACAGCTATACATAACCCCTCTCTAGAAGCTAGTAAAATTTTATCTGTGGAGTTTTAAAATTTTTACCTGAATGTGTCTAAATGTGTACATTTCTAAAGATGTGTATTTAATCACATATCTAAAGATGTGTTTTGATGCTTATTTGTTTTTCAGTAATAGCCTGCCCTTATTTTATGTATGTGATGATCTACTGAAATTTTCTGAGGCAATGACTAAAAGTATTTAAAGTTTTGTTCTATTTCCTAACTTAACTCCACTTCCTTTGGAGTAAATTTCTCTGATCACCTTGTTGTCCTTCTCTCATGCATTAAAAACACAATTGTCTACCGAGTCGTGGCGTCTTTCCTGTGTTTAAATGGGGGTGTCAGCAATGGTATGGAGTGAATTTCTTTACCACATGCGAATATTGCTGTTTCCATACTATGGATCAGAAAGCCTATCAACAGCAGTCATGGATGCGGTGCATGAACCAGGACTGGACTAAGTGAAATTCCACAGGGACAGAGACAGATGCTTGCATGCTGGGGTGAGGATTCAATTTGGATGGGGTGGTCAGTTTTTCTCTGTAGCCACAATGCTGACTTTGGCTGATGGTGCTGAGAATCAGTTCAGCTACCCTGAAACTGAAGTTTCATTTTATTTTAATGTGCTTTTTTTGTTTCTAAGCAAATAGTTAAACAGGATTCCTCCTCTATGCCACTGTCATGGACTTTAGGAGTAGTCTAAAATATTACACTATTGGCTAATTTACTATCAGATAGTACAGCTCAACACTGATATTTGCAAACCAAATAATGTTAGTTGGGTTTTGACATTCTGCAGTGTTCAAATGGATAATATTTATCTACCTCCTTATTTAATCCACATGCCCCCTGCAGTGTGGATATTATTATTCCTATTTGGCAAATTATCAAAGAAACCCCAACCAACAAATTATGTCATCTCTCCCCGAGGGTGTGTGTTGCAGAAACACTCTGCTCGGCTTATAAAAGGGGCAAGTTCATTCAAACATCATAAAAAACCCACATGGTAGGCAGGAGTCAAATTAAGGTTCTTTAACCAACATGTTACATGAATCTTACTGACTATATCTGCATTTAGACTTTTCTAAGACTAAAGATTTTCTACCGTGTTCTATGTAACAAATCTTGGACCCATTTATCTGGGAATCTCAACATATTTGAAACAATTTCTTGAGGAAAAACCCTTCAGTCCTTTTTTACACATTTCTGGGGCCTTACCTTTGAGGGAAGTATGGGGCAGTGGATGGCCATCCCCGCTGGCAAGAACAAAGCTGGTGTCTTAGTTTTCATTGTCAAAATAGAAACTCTGTCTCCAGGTTGTCTAGTCTATTAAAACACATAAATTTTATTTAACCAATGCCTCAGAAAGAGAGGTTCAGGGACCTGCCAAGGTGCCAAGGGACTCAATCTCAAATTGACTATACTTGGGTCTATTATGAAGCAAAGGTGAGTCAGCCACCATCTGAGATGGGCAACCCAAGAAAAATGCCATCCCTCCTTCTGCTGCTTTCTTCCAACTTCTATCCTTTTATCATCGGAACCCTAGAGAATAAAGTCTGTGGCCTACTTTTACTTAGCTTTCCATAACACACTGTTCATCCATCACTCTGGATGTAAATTTCATATAAAAATGACCAAATTATTAAATAAATGAGTGCTGTTTGATGCAGCATCCTCTCTGATCCCTTTAGCCTTGTTTCCCAAGAAGGCAAGACTGAGTTGTGCCTTTGTGGCTGCCTTTAACTGCATTTCCTCCTCCCTCTCCCTTCCCAGCACATATATTTCTGAGCTCTCCTAGTGTTTACTTCTAGCCACTTAAGGAAAATGTAGATTTCAAAAATAGCATTAATTAATATATTTTTATTTCCAATCATTTAAAATAAAAATTATTCCTTTTTCTAGACGTTTCTAATTTGAATAATATTGACACAAAAAGCTGCCTCCAATCCCCTTTGAAATTCACTGTGATTTAACTAAGAAATAAAATAGATCTCTATGGATATAAGAGAGGAAAGGAGTCAGACTATCCTCTTGCCTGACAGGCAGATGGCATCTTCTGGGCAAGCTGTGTGCCCTGACCTGTGCTGCCCTCAGGGACCCAGGCTGACCCCGTTCAAATGGGCACTTGGAGTTCAGGGCATTTCACCCATCAGGAAGGCCTCCTCAAGCTGGCACACTGTGCAATGTAAATTCTTGATAATATAATCAATATTTAGTATGCAATAACAGAAAAGAGCATTCTTTGACAAAAGCTAAGAATCCAGATGTCTGAGCCTCACCTCTTGCATGCTGAAGAACAGACAACATTACAGGTCACTTTCTGTAACTCAGAGAAGATGTCCGGGTGCGCTGTAATGCCACCCTGTAATGCCAGTCATCCCAAGCACCCGTCCCTGTGCCTCACCTGCCCCCAAGAGGTGCCTCCCCACCTGGCACAGGGCCCCTCGGCCAGGCCCAACCAATCTTAGCTTCTCGTCTTCATGTCTCTGCTCCTCCTTCCCTTGTACTTAAAAGTGGAGGTTGGTGGTGACAGACAAAATTGTCACTGTTCCTCTGCAATGCAACATTTTATTAAGTGTCTTAAAGAAAAATTACAACATAAAAAGGGCTGGGCACAGTGGCTTACGCCTGTAATCCCAGCACTTTGGGAGGCCAAGGTGGGTGGATGACTTGAGGTCAGGATTTCGAGACCAGCCTGGCCAACATGGTGAAACCCTGTCTCTACTAAAAATACAAAAATTAGCTGGAAGTGGTGGCGTGTGCCTATAATTCCAGCTACTCGGGAGGCTGAGGCAGGAGAATCGCTTGAACCCAGGAAACAGAGGTTGCAGTGAGCTGGGATCGTGCCGCAACTGCACTCCAGCCTGGGCGACAGAGTGAGACTCTGTCTCAAACCAACAAAGAACACATAAAAAGGAAACTTTGTGCTTTTTTTTTTTTTCTTTTCACATAAATTAGAAACTTCTTTTTTGGCCAGTTCTTTTACTTCCTTATGGACGACTTCTTAAATTTTGCCATCTATAAAATCTATTGAGTTTGTGAGATTTCCACTGGGTTGGCCCCATAGTTCCGTCTTGCTGTCCAGGCCTCTTCACGCTCCTTGGGGGCGAAGGACTCTTCATGGGCCTTCCTCATATGGGTGCTGGGCTTGTTGGGAGATGGCCATGTTTCTGATGAATTGAAGCTACTGTAACATTTTTTCTCTTCTGACTGCCTGGCCTGGAGAGGAGTGACTTTCTGATGGTTTTTTTTCTCCATGGTATATCCCTGCACTGGGGACTGCTGTGGGCCCCATTCCCCTCTGCCGCTTGGCCAGGGGCCTTGTGCCTGCTCGGGACAAGGCAGGCCCCAGATGACTAAGACCAGCCCCAGCCTCCTCAGAAGCCCCCAGTATCTCAGCTCTCCCTCATGCTTCTGTTTTATGATTTCCTTCTCATTTTCTGTGCAACATAAAGCTCGGCTATGCATTTACAATGATGTCCATCACAGAAACCCAGGCTTTCAAGATGCTTGGTAGCAGAAGGGGTTTTCGGGGCACATCACCCATGATATGGCTGGAAATATAAGAAAATGGAACTTGCTTTTAATGTAAAATATCTGTTTCCTTTCCACAGCCTTCCTCGTTTCAGCAGAGGTTGTCCGCTATCCAGGATCCAAACCTTTCTTCCCTGGAGCAGCCTGGAGAGTTGAGGGGACAAATGGGAAGCCAGGAGAGAGGGGGTCAAGGGCACAGGTTCAGAGAGAAGAGGACTTGCAGCTATGACCCCAGGGTTGGCTACTGCACCCATCTCCAGCTGGAGTTCTCAGAACATGTCCTTCTCTTTCCTCTTGAAAGTCCTCATCTTCCTGCAAGGATGGCTCAGGCCCTCCCTCCTCCATGAAGTTAGCATCTCCAGGGGCCCCAGCCCGCATCCTTCTTGGACTTGCAATGCCCATGCCACTGTCACTCTTTTCTGTTGCACTAATAGCGTGTCCTTCCAGCTCGGCGCTCAGCCCCTCAAGGGCTGCAGGAAACTCAAACTCATCTCTTAATGTCCTCATCCACAAGGCCGAATTCCTCTCTCTAAGGACTCAGTGAAGATTAAACGAGACAGCACTTATGAAGGAGCTAGCAGGGCACAGGGTCAATGCTCAGTAATGGTAGCTAAAATTATCACAGATGCTGGGCCTAGCTGCCTGGCTGGCCATAAACATCCTAAGTTCTCTGAGAAGGTGATGGTCTAATACTTGGCCCGTGTCAGAATCCCCTGGAGGGCTTGTTAAAATAGAGATTGTCCAGACCCCATACCCTCATGAGTTTCTGATTCCGTGGGGCTGGGGTGGGCCCAGGGGTGCGTGTTCCCAGGTGCTGCTGCCGGTCAGCCTGGGCCACGTGTGGGAGGGCTTCCTTCATACCTCCCCCAGGGTTCCTGGCCAGCCGGCTTTCTCCCCTTGCTGGGCTGCAGGTGAGAACCACCTACATTTAAGCTTTGTACTCCATGTAGCTTTCTGTCGTCATCTTACTGAAACCTATTCCCTGCAATAATTCAAAGACAGCTGTCTCCAACAACAGGCACTGGAGTTAATGGACAACCAGTCTCAAAAAGTCACATTCAGTCCCTGCTCTCAAAAGGCAGGAGTATTTGCCTTTTTCTAAAATTAGCAGATTCCATTTCCCATCTCAGTGCTCTTCACATGTCTTCTGTTTCATGGGAACTTGTCCCAAAATGCCCTCAACAAAGTTACAAGTGACATTTTCCTTCAGACAGAAGTGGAGCTGAAATAATTACTTGTGGAAGCTATAATAGAATAGTATCACAAAGACAGAATGAGGAAACTACTTACAAAAATAAAACACATTCCAAATGTTTGTAAACTATGTCAAAAACAAAGAGCAAAGAAACAATATGGGGGGGTGCATGATGAAGTTGGGGGCAGGAGGAAGAGCAGGGGTAGGAAAGCTGAGCAGGGTAGGGGTGGTACAGCCTGAGTGTGAGCAAATGGGATCCTGAGATGCTAGAGAAAACAGAGGAGAGGCAGCAAAGAGCCTCCATGTCCCAGGTGTAAAAGGGCTGTCAAAAGGCTAGTGAGAGGTGCCTGTAATGTCACCAGGGGAAAGGAGCCCTCACCAATGGCAGCATTGAAGCCTGAGTCTCCAAGGATCACGTGTCCGGTGTCTCTGCATCAGTGCCTCCATCTGCAACCTCGGTGCATTCGTTTCCTGGCCATTGGGTTATTTTTGCCTTATTAGTTATTTGTACCAATTGCCTGAAGTTTCGGTCAGATTAAATAGCAAAGACCGTGAAGACAACTAATTTAAACTGTTACCTGGAGTTCTGGACTAAGGAATAAAACATATCTTTTAATATTGAAAAGATACTCTAATACAGGCTTGTTCCAAGATGAGTTCTCTTCTGAGTATTTTTAGAAATCACACAACGCCTGTTCGCTCTTGATTTCTTTCTCACTCATAGGTGGGAACTGAACAATGAGTTCACTTGGACTCGGGAAGGGGAACATCACACACTGGGGCCTATCATGGGGAGGGGGGAGGGGGGAGGGATTGCATTCAGAGTTATACCTGATATAAATGATGAATTGATGGGTGCTGACGAGTTGATGGGTGCAGCACACCAACATGGCACAAGTATACATATGTAACAAACCTGCACGTTATGCACATGTACCCTAGAACTTAAAGTATAATAATAAAAAAAAAAGATGTAATCCAGATTGTTTAGTATTCAACTGCTTGTGTATTAAGAACTTGAGAAGGTGTTTATTTGTGACTTTGTTTTCTCAGCCTCTGTGTATAGAGGCATACGCCATATGTATTCTTGTATCTTATTACATAAGAAATCCTACAGATCATAATGATGTTTCATGTAGATAAATTCAGTGTGTTGTATTGAAATAAATCTCTAAAAGTTAAAAAAAAAAAAAAAAAAGAAATCACACAACGCTAACATACCATTAAAAGTGAGTGGAGAAAAGCGAAATGACCAATAACTATGCCTGTATACAGTGCTCTCCCAACACACACACACACACACACACACAGCAAAAACCATCATAGTAGTTCCCACCTTGTTGGAGGTGTTGCTTTCTGCAGTTTGTTACCTGTGATCAACCAAGGTCTGAAGATATTAAATGAACAATTCCAGAAACAAACTCTTGGTTAGTTTTGAATCGTTGTGTCCTTCTGAGCAGCCTGGTGAAATCTGCCATCCTGTGCTGTCCCGCCACGGACGGGAATCCTCCCTTTGTCCAGCAGATCCACACTGTCTCCTCCCCTGCCTTGTGAGTCACTGAGCAGTGGTCGTGGTTCTCAGATGGACTGTCTCAGTGTTGCAGAGATTGTATTCAGGGGCCCTTATCATACTTAATAATGGCCCCAAAGCACAAGAGTACTGCTGTTGGCATATTGTTATAATTGTCCTATTTCATTGCTAGTCATTGTTGCTCACTGTGCCTAATGTAGATATTAAACTTTATCACAGGTATGTATGCATAGGAAAAAAACAGTGCATATATATATATATATACACACACACACACATATATATGTGAATGTATGTATATGTATATATGTGTATACACACAAACACACACATGTATATATATGTGAGTGTATGTGTATATATATGTATATATGTGTATACACACACACACACACATACACACACACATATATTCAGTGCTGAGGTTTTAGGCATCCACGGAGGGTCTTGAAACATATCCCCCCGTGAATAAGCGGGGGACTACTATACCTAAAAGGTACTCAAATACAGTAGAGTAGTCAGCATAAAAGCAATGAAAAGTAACACGATGACTTTCCCCTACAGCTCCCCTCCCGTAGTGTAGCCTGCCTTGGCAATGTGCATTGGCTTGTAACAGTGATAAGATCAGCATCAGGGCCCATCATTTTGGGAAACTTGTATAGAATTGTTTCTAGCCTTATCCAAAGTCAACAGACTACACAGCCAGCAAATTAAATGTTTCACACACAAACCACCTAACTCACAATTATGGTGGCCCAAAATAACTCAGCTTTATTGGCCAGAAAACACTCACCTCAGCAAAACCCACCAACACTCAAAATAACCTACATGAGATGCTGGGGCTCCAGCCTTAGGGTTTCAGGGTCTGTCCCAGGGACTGGAAGTTGGGTGCTGCCCCCTTGCGAGGCAGGGACCCCATTTTCCCCTCCATGTCCTGAAAGGATAGACAGCCACACCCCACCTCTTCCACTCCTCTTATTACAGATACCCTCCTACAACCACATTCTACCAGGGTTTTTAAATTAGGATTATTTTGGTTTTTAAAATGAAGTTTGTTTTCTTTTTCTTTCATATAGAAAGTAAAGGAAAACACAAACATTTGGAAAGAAAATAATCACTTATCCCCAAGATAACCATGGTTTATATTAGGTTGTTTTTTTTGGTAGTCTTTTTTTTTAAGAAGCTTTTTGGATAAATGTAACAAAATTTCTCAAATGTTTGAAGAAAATCAGATACACTGCCTTTCTATGTTTATGTATGCACTTTGTACTCAACAGATTAAAGAAACACTTTTCTCCATCTTTTGTGTCAATTTAAACAATTATGGGTACGGTGACTCGCATCTGTAATCCCAGCACTTTGTGAGGCTGAGGTGGGAGGATCAAATTATCCAGGCATGGCAGAGCATTCCTGTAGTCCTAGCTACTTGGGAGGCTGAGGCAGGAGGATTGCTTGAGCCTGGGAAATCGAGGCTACAGTGAGCTACGATTGCACGAATGCACTCCAACCTTGGTGACAGAGCGAGACCCTGTCTCAAAACAAATAAACAACAACAAAAACAACAATACCACCCCCCAAAACAATTACATAACACTGTATGGATTCGACTGTGGTCTCCAGCAAATCAGTGCTTACAGGCTATGGCTTCTCATCTGTAAAAGGGGGATAAGAATAACAGTATTCATTCACTCAGGAGCTTCACGGAGAGGCGTGATGAGGCAGGGAAAGCCTGACACAGCCTGGACAGCCGGAGCCTGTGAGTGTGGGCTGTTAGAATGAGTCTGATTGCTGTGATTCCCATCTGTTTTCAGCCTACAGGCTGATACGGCAGGTCCTCCAACATCTTTCATTCAACATCATCTTATTATCCCAGGCTGGGGCCGCTGTCTGCAGACTGCACCTTCTCGGCAGGTCTGCATGGGTTTTCTCCGGCTGCACTTCTCTCCTCCCATGTCCCCACGTTGAGCACGTTAGGGTCACTGGGGTGTCCAAATTGTCCCCATGTGGGTGAGTACAAGTACACCTGCAATGGGATGGGGGCCAGTCCAGGGCTGGTTTCTACCTTAACCCCTGTGCTGCCACGGTAGGCTGCGGCCACCTGTGACCCCAAACTGGAAAAACTGGGTAAATCATCACATTACTTGCTTTAATTAATCTTTCTTAAATGTACGTACAGCTCATACTTATTTCAGTGTTTAATATTAGTAGTGTTTGGTTTTTATTTAGAAGTGCTTTGGTCTTTATTTAGAAGTTTTGTGATGTCTTGGTGACCAGAAATATGTGCTAAGAACTTAACTCGTTTTTATCAGTTGGCCTATGGTAAAATTGGTTTTGTTATCTGTTGTTCTGCATAAAGCTGCGGTTTCCAAAAACCTATCGATGGTGTTAAGCGAGGAGGACTTACTATATAATCATTCATTCGTGGCCATGATCTTTCGAAACACTGGAAATTAAAGAACAAATGTGATTATGTGGGGGCTGCAGAAACTGCAATCTTAAGGCTTTGGGGAACCTTCCCAGGAATAGGGGGGAACCTTCCCAGGAATAGGAGAGAACGGGGACGGGGTGAGGGGGCCTGAAACACATGGGTTTCTAGGAGGGAGTCGTGGGGTTGTTTGTAGATCAAACAAGCCTGGTCAGGTGGGGGTGGGTAGGAGGGTGAGGGCTGGCCCTGTTAGCATAAGCGAGTCCGAGCCAGGCAGGGAGGAGTTGGTAAGGGTACCGTCTCCCAGTTACCCCGCCACTGTTCCCTCATCCTGCTGTCTGCACTAACTCCACCCAGAAATACAGCCAAGATGATTGCCTTCTATGTGATATTCTCCAGTCCCAATGGGATCTGAAGCTTTTTCTACTTCTTAGCATTACCCACTGTGGCCTGTTTTTTGCTAACTGTTCAATCCTCATCGCACCCCTCACAGGGAGCATGTGGCCCTCCATGCCTGTGTAGGATTGAAATGGAGGCATCTGCTCCCAATTTGTCTTGAATAAACCCTCCATAGGCCCTCCCTTCATCATGGGTCCTGCCGTAAGCTCTGCCGGATGCCTCCATGTGTCGATCTGATCTCGTCTTCAGTGCACACACTTCACTCTGGCTGTCTGACAGCAGTGCCTCCTCCAGGTGTTTTCCAGCACTCCACAGGTCCCTGAGCACATGAACACCAGCCCAGATCTCACAACGAACGGTCTTAACAGGTTGCATTTTCTTCACGGTTATCAAAGCAACCTCTGCAGGAAACTACTTCTTGGGAAGCAAAGGTTCCCACTGGCTTCTCCATCAGTAGCTTACAGAATGTAAGTTCTGCCAAAGTTACTATGTGTAGCTTGATTCACAGAAGGCCTTATCCACTGTCATGGTATTCCACAGAGCATTGCTTCTGATCAAGGAACTCGCTTGATGTTCTCCACTACCTTGAAGCAGCTGGTTTGATAGAACAGTAGAGTAGACTTTTGAAAACTCAGTTACAGGGTCAGAGAGGTAGCAATACCTTGTAGGGCTGGAGCAATGTTCTCCAGAAGGTGTGTATGCTCTGAATGATGTCCAATATATGGTGCTGTTTCTCCCACAGGGTCCAGGAATCAAGAGGTTAAAAGGGGAGTGGCACCATCATTATCCCTAGTGACCTACCAGCAAAGTGTTTTCCTCATGACTTTTATGTTCTGCTGGCTGAGGGATCTTAGGTCCAGAGGAACAAATGATTCCACCAGGAGGCACAACAATGATTTCACTGAACTGGAAGTTAAGATGCCACATGGTCAGTTTGGGTTCCTCAGGCTTTTGAGTCAACGGGTGAGGAAGGGATTTATGGTGTTGGCTGGGTGACTGACCCAGACTACCCAGGGGAAAATAGACTACTGCTCTAGAATGGAGGTAAGGAACAGTATGGGATGCAGGAGATCCCTTTGGACTTCCCTTAGTAAGCCCTGTGATGAAGGTCAATGGAAACTACCCCGACCCAGTCCAGGGAGTACCACTAATGGCCCAGACCCTGCAGGAATGATGGTTTGCATCACACCACCAGGTAAAGAACCACAACCAGCTGAGGTGCTTGCTGAAGGCAAGGGGAATACAGAATGGGTAGAAGACATTATAAATATCAGCTATGATGTGACCAGTTACAGAAATGAAAACAGTAATTGTCAGTGAGTATTTCCTTCTCATTTTGTTAAGAATATGTTTGTATGTGTGTGTGTATACATATATGTATATACATAAATACCTTTGTTTCCTTTCCTCTTATCCCTTAACATGGGACATAAGCGACTTGTATAGCAGTGTCTAATTATTGATAATTTTACATCATAGTATTTTAAGTTACAGGATATCAGGAGAGAGTAAACATCAACTCAAGGACTTTACCTTCTCTTCTGGGAAGGCATGAGTGCATTTTCAGTTGTACACAGGACAGCGGTGTCATGCCAGTTGGAATTGTGACCTAGTTTTGTCTTTCTCTGGAAATTACGATTTAAAGATGTGCATATAGGTGGCAAGTTGGCAAGCGGTGAACCTGCAATGGCTAAGCAAGGGGTATTCGGATACCTGGTGAAACATTATTTCTGGGCGTGTCTGTGAGGCTGTTTACCAGAGAGATCAGCATTTGAATTGACAGACAGTAAGGAAGATGTGCCCTCATCACTGTGGGTAGGCATCCTATCTGCTGAGGGTCTGAACAGAATAAGAAGGCAGGGAAGGGTGAATGTGTTCTCTGTGTTTGAGCTGGGACACCCATCTCCTCCTGTGCTTGAGCATCAGAGCTCCTGGTTCTAGGGCCTTGAGACTTGGATATAATTTCATCACCAGCTTTCCGGGGTCTCCAGCTTACAGATGGCAAACAGTCAAACTTCTTGGTTTCTATAATTACACAAGGCCATCCCTAAAAAAAAAAAAATCTCTCCCCGCCATAGACACACACACACACACACACACACACACACACACACACACACACACA